>NW_009198046.1:45926-65282 GCF_000690835.1 Fulmarus glacialis
TTTTATTCCTCCTGATCCTGATCTCATCATGTTCACAGCCTGTTGCTTTGCACTTAAAAGTATTTCTGACTTACCTTGGTTGTCAGCAGCCCAAACAAACAGATCACCAGTCAATGATTTGCACAGGATAGCAGCATTTAGTCAGGGCCCCTCTTCAGTTTGTTAAAGTGATTAAGCACAGAGTTGTCATCTCTTACAACAGCAAGGTATCCCCTTTAATGCTGAAGCGTTTCTCCTGCAGTTTTTGGGGCCAGATTCCTCAGGCACCGCTCTGCAAAGCAGGTGTGCCATGGAGTCTGGATTTACACCTGAAGTACATCTGTGCTCCTTCCAGGTGAATGGGACGGAGCCTAAGTAAGGTGAGGTACTTTTGCCAAGGTAGTAGCAGTTTAGTGAGCAGTGTGGGCTAATGCATCATATCTGAAACTGAAGAATTTCATAAGCCAGAACTGTGGCTACTGGAAACACAATTCCAGTTCTGTTCTCTGCCCCAGCGCAGTGATCTGTGCTAGAGCTGTGAATGCTTGGTAAGCTACGAGCATTGCAGTTCCATGCTGACATGATAAAACAGCATCAGTCTGGAAAGGTTAACAGATACCAAGCAGTGATTGTTAAGGTTTCGTAGGAGCTCCTGAGGTGTTGTTTGCTTTGGGGATATTTTTGTCAATGCTGATAACAGTAATATGCAGTGAATTGCCAGGGCTGTGCACATACCAGATACAAGAGGACTACTGTTATTTCCATAAAGTGCTAATATCTTTATAGCATTTCTGCTGCTGCTTATGAAGTTACGAGTTATTTCTCCACTCTCTATTCATGTTCTGGAGAGCAGTAATTCATTTTTGATAACTCATATTTTGATAATCTGCCCAACTGTACTTGAGAATGGGTTTATAAAGGAGCATGGCCACTCCATACACTGCAATGAACCACACTACCCAAGGCCAAAGACAGATCCAAATTGCTTTGTTCAGTTGTGGCATTTTTTTAATCGGCACTTAATGTGTTGTGAGCATTTAACTTGAGGCTCCTTTCCCCTTTGTAAAGTAAAAGCTACTTCTGGCTATTCTAGTTTAGCCTAATGAAATGGCAGCTGATCACTGAAAAGCCTTTTCACTCCTTTCGTGTTCTCTTTGTGGCATGGTGTACAAAGCAGTCTCAAAGACAATGGCTCTGAGCTGTTCTTAAGCTGTTGAGATCTGAGAGTCATAGTTAAGAAGAGTTTTCCAGAGAAGAAAATGCTTGACAGTGGTCATTAAAGATTTTCTCAGGGTACTTTAGAATATTTTAAACACTCTGAAGCCATCAGATAAATATGGCAAATAATGCAGACACTTTCAGGTGTTTTTTTTTTAACAAGGTGTTTCATGCTGATCACTCTAAGGGCATAATGCTGTCATTTTTGTAGCAAAGGCTATATATGGCCTTGTAAATTTATACTGTGATCTCCTTGGTGATATAAAAATAATGATGTAGTCTCAGAATTCATATGGGAAAGCATTTATTAAAACTCTTGGGTGCCTTCAATTCAGTATGAGTGGTGTAGGTAATATCCAAGTATGGGTAGTTCTAATGGGTGAATACATCAAATAAACTAAAATGTTGGATAAAGTTATGATATAAACAATATATTTCCTCTAGTGGACATAATTTTCAGTTGCCATTATGTCCTGCTGAGCCATCAAAAATGTATGAAAGAATCCATAATTGTCACTCATCTTTATGAAATGTCAAAGTCATATACTACATCGACCTCAATCTATGTGCATTAATTCATGAAGAATTTAATTTGATAAGTTTTAAGTCAGAACTGCAGTGTAAAATCCTTTCAGTGCAGTTTAATTATTTTGCCAGCATTATATACACGTAACACCATCGTAGTCTAGACTGGATTGTGTCATGATCTGCTCCTAAGACTAAAGATACCGTAAATGTGTTTCTAGATCAAAGAGTGCTGTTTGCTGCACTCTTATTTCTTACTGGCTTTTTCCCCCCTGTTTAAAAAGGGGGAAATTATGATTTTAGAAGCAAATATTAGTCTTCAGTTTGTGTAGTTTAGCACATCTTTTATTAGCAAGATAAGGCTTTATTCTTTAAGGCGGGGGGGGAGGGGGGGGAAAGGACAAAAAAGAGGGAAATGAAAAATAAAGAAGCCAGTCTTCTGACATTATTTGGCTCAGCAAGATCAAACCTTTCAGCTGACTACACCGGTGTCAGTAATTGCTCTGTAGATAGAATTGCCTATTGCTTAGTAGTACTAGCATTATCGATCAGTTGTTTTTGTCCATGAACTGACAATGATAACCTCAAATTAGATCAAGTTTTTATTAAAGAAATAAAATCAAATTATGACTGGCTGTAGACAAATAATAATAAGTTATATGAACACATAATTATTGCGATAATATTTTTGCAGAGATTTCTTGAAAATAAAGCCCCAAACCTCCCTGTTTGTTTTTTCTGCCACTTGTTATGCAGTTCTCTGCCTCCCTCACCTACACACGTAATGGGCAAGCCTACCTGTTTTTAATGACATTGTAACGGTTTCCACAAAGAGGTGGAGAGATGGGGGCGGGAGGGGAGAGCTGAGCTTCTCTTTGAAAGGGGAGGTATATGAGGGGGTGAATACAAGGATGCATGAGTTATTGCAGCCTCAAGGCAGCAGTAATTTGTGCACTGACAGTTTGAGTTTCATACTATGCTATTTTAAAAAAGCCTTACAAAGTAACTGCCTCTGTTACATTAGTGTATGTGTTGGTTTTAGAGATATTCCACATCATGGAGACAGTTTGGACACAAACGTTTGAAACACGTTCATCACAGTGTGGCAGTTGTCCTGTTTCAGTAAGAAAAAAAGCTAGTAATATAAAAAGGATAGTTATTTTCCACATTTTAACATGAATTTGGGTGCCCTGAAGGATTTTTCAGGGTTGTTTCATTGCTTATTTGTCTGGTTTTAGATATGTTGATGAAAGTGAAAATTGTGGCTTTAGATGATGCATGTATATTGTATTAGTGTAGTTATTATTGTAGTTGTCCTCTCTGGAACCATTTAGCTACACTTCTCAAAGAAAGCAACAAAATGGATGTGTATGGCATACATTTGAATAGTGACCATTTTGGTTTGCATGTTTTCCTTACACTACAAATCAGAGAAAAGTCTAGCTGCACACAGCATCCATAACATATAAGACCAAACAATGCTTCCCTTTTGGCATGAACCATATAATAATATTTATGCATTAAAGCACCATTTCCTTACAAGGAAGTATGAGGCTTGGTGGTTTGATTTTGAATTCCCATTTATATAGCAGTAATTTCCATTAGTTTAATAATTATTGTGAAACTACACATCTGGAAGCATAAATAAGAACAGTGGCTTCAAAAGTTTGACGTGTATAGAATTACACTGAGTTTTCATTAATAATATATATGAAGCCAAACATATTAAGTGCAAGCAGCTGTAGGCCATTACAATTTAGATTTAATTTAAGTAATCTCTGGATTGACCTTCTTCAAAAACTGGCCACAGAAGGCAATATAAACACATTATTGTCTGTCGTACAGTGAATTTTAGATGCCAGCTGCATCCTCATAACACTTTATTTGGTCTCCTATGAAAATTATGGATAAAAAGATAATGGAAGCAATGATATTATTTGTTCTTAAGTTTTAAGTGCTATTCATTTTGCATAGATACGGTTTTGGTTTATGGGATATTCATTTGCATTTTTCTGCAGATAGTATTTTGTGACTTTAGTGACCTCCCTCTGACTATAAAGTTGGATTTTGTCAAAATGTTTTTAACATTAAAACTTTTACTGCAGGGAATTCAGACTGCTACTGAATGTAACCAAGTCGGTTCAGTTGTGTAAAAATCAGAATATGCCTCAGAGCATAGCAAAAGCCATTCATTGCATTTCTTTGAAGTGAAGCAATGCGGATTTGCACAACCGAAGATTTGACCTTATGCGTTTAAAAATAATTTCAAATGAAACAACAAAATTGTAACATAAAAACTTGCACAAAATCGTTATTATAAAAGAAGATGAAAAATTCTCCCATATTTTGGTATTCAAATGTGTTCTTTTTTCCAGATCCCAGATAGGTAATTTTTAGGACTTCACGTGAATAATGGATGCTATTTAAAATGTTTGCTTAAGAACAATGAGTTCATTGTATCAGTAATAAGTTTTATTGTAGGCCACTTTGTAATATTTTGTTTGTCATGTTTTATACAATTGTTGAGGTCAGATGGTAGAAATCCACTTAATTGTTGCATTTAACCTGAAGTCATCACTGAAGGTGGGGAGGGAATACATTTTTGATTTCTGTTTCTACAGCATCTACCACAATGGGGGTTCTTGAGGACTACTTTAAACAAGTAATTGCTGATTATTGCACTAGAATGAAGGGAAACAGAGAGGCTTCAGTGGACGTTTTGCTAGAAAATTGAGAAGTAGCTTCAGTTTTATTACTTGAGATATATTTATATGAGTTACAGTATGAAGAATAGCAGCCTCGATTGTCGTACAGACACCAGAGTCTAGGAGCAATAAAAACAGAAATCGCTATGTCACAAGGGAAACTAGTTTTCTGTAAACTAATAAAAATGATGTTCTAATGATTTCTGTGTGATCCTTCAGGGATTTTTAGGGACATATTTGTAAAAGAAAAGCTGAAAGCTGTTGTATTTCCCTAGTTTTACTCTTTTTTAATGACTGTCCTTTACAGAATATTCCTTGGTGCCGTGTCTTCTTCTCAACTTACTATTCACAGTATTTTCTCATTTCCTTTCCAGGGCTTTCTACTTTATTCTGTGATAATATAGCACTAGGTTCTTCAACATAAGTAATGAATGTATATTTTTTCTCCTTCCTGACAGAATTAAAGCTTAGAAAGAAAATTTTGTTCAAGTTAAAGTCAAGTGGAACCTGAGAAGGAGTGGGAAATGTTGAGCGAAACAGAAATTACAAAATTAATTTTGGACCAAGCTGAAGAATGTTAGTTTATCTGCAAAAAATCTGGTCCATGTTATTTCAAGACTAAACTTTAGTTTAATCTTTGTTCAGATTCTGAATGGAAAAGTCATTAACTTTCATTTTGAAAAGTATTTTCCTTCATTTTTTTCAGCCAAAGTTATAAATTCAGCTTGGTCTAAATTAACTTGTAGCTGTGGTCCCCTCCCCTCCTAAAGCTCTATTCTTCCAGTAAATGTAATGTTAATTGAAAAAAACTCACCAGCTCTATTACTGAAGTAATGGAGCTGGAATTGCTAACAGGACACTTCCCTAAATAGTAAGTGACGTTATATGCCCATATGTGACTCATACAGGGCATCAAAGAACATTTTTAATTTATTTGAGAGTGGCCAACGGCCACACTTTACAGAAGAAAACCAGCCAGCAATAAACACGCTGCTTTTTGCCAAAAAGAAATGTATCAGGACATTATTTTTGCAATCTCCACATCTCAGTTAAATATTATATCATATTATTCTGTACAAGGATATAATTTTACTGAGACTAGAATTATTTGCCTTCAATTGTTATCATCCACACTTCATTTTATTTTATTAATAACTATTAAAAAAATAATAAATCACAGTTAAGACACTGTAAAAATATTACAAATATGTTCCTGTGTTAAATTTGATTTGATTTTGATTTTCCTGGTCAAAACCAAAACTGATATTTAGCGATGATTTTTAAATCATTAAATTACGGAATTATTGCTCTTCTGCATTATATACAATTATTTGGCATTCATTGTTCATTTATAGATATTTATAAATGTCCTAAATAAAAAGCATGAAATTATCATTAACACATTTTGCTAAGACAAATGTGACACGTTTTGATTAAAATGGTTCAGGGGCAGAGCAAACTTTTTCACGTTTGTTTTATTTTCTGCTCAGTGTAGTCTTGTTCCCGTGACTTCCGTGTACTGTTGTATAGTGTTGATCGTGCATTATCTTTGTAGACTTCTTAACACACTGTTCATTTAAGCAACAAGTTAGCAAAGTGAGTAATAACATACTACTTTATTGACGTAAATGAGAGATGCTTTCCCTTAGCCCCAGGTGTTAGTTTGTATTTTACATTAGAAATGATTATCAGAAACAGATGTCTGAACCATCCCTATTGTAAGCTATTTAAGAGCCAAGGCTGTTGAGAGTAGGTTCCACCCAGACGCAAGAGCCATCAGACAAGAAGCAGTCAGGTTTGCTTGCTGTCATATTTCTTGCATGGTACTTTCCAGACAGTCAGCCTAATCTCTGTTATTTTTGTCTCGTCTCATAGGGAAGACAAATAGTGCTGTGGCACCACAGGAGTCAAATGAAGCCCTGGTACATAGTTGCATCTTCTAGTGGTGAGAGTATTTTTCTGGATGGAGTAGATGAACCTAGGCAAAATCTAATGTTGAGACTGTCTTTTCTCTTAGCCCCGATGGCACGTATCGTTCATTCTCACACTTGTCCTTAAAAATACTGTGGTAAAAATCCCATTAAAGCTGATGAGAGCTTTTCCTTCGTCCTATTCAGTTTTCAAAGCAAAAATCCTAAGCAACAGGATAAAGGCTACAAAATCCATTAAGCTAAGTAACAAAAAATTACCCTGCCGGGAAAGCAAGCTTTTTTGTACTCCTTGTGGAGGATGGAGAAGTTGGTGTTTCTTCCATCAGCTGTGGCCCTGATCATAAAGGACCACTGCATACTATCATATTCTAGCAACCAGCTCTACCACGGTGTTATCAGGAGAAATGGCCCCTTCCAGACCTCTGGTCTTTTTAGATGAAGTCAAATTGCAAGGTAATCCCAACTTTTTTCTTCTGCTGTTAATAGAATTGTGTGGTTTAAAAGGCAAGCCTTTATACATTGGGGTCTTGTTTTCTAATGGTGCCTGGAAGTGACTTTATGCATGAACTGTGCTTGTTTCGCTAATTAGATTGTTGCATTCAGCTGCTGTGAGTTGCTTTGACAATACCCAGTGGAGCCTTACCTTCTGTGGGCAAGGGTACAATCATGGTGCATCAGTTTCACTGCAACAGCAGTTCTGTTAAAAACATCACATTTGCTGACCATTCAATAAAGGTCATTCTCTTTGTGACAGAACAAGCCAGACAGAAAAGAATTACGGTTTCTGGCCAAAAAAAAAGAGTAAGAGCGCCATAGCAATGTTTTGTCTTTTAAGATCTCTCCCTTTTTTCCCTTGGGATTCTTTCCAAAGAAATGAAGTGTATTATCCATGTGACTTTTGGGAGAAAGAATATTTGAAATAGCCTTTTAGCAATATGTCACTGAAGTCAGTATGTGTATGTCAGATACAGGTGTTGCAGTTTTATTTACTATGCAGTGTAGAGGGATGCAGTCTGTATATCCAGCAAAGTAAGGAAAAGCTGGCTTCCGCCACATTCCACCTGAGTGTGGAACAACTGCTTTAACACAGTCTGAGTGCTGCCACATCAGAGGCTTCATCTCCCACCTAGTGCTAGTAATGGTATTCTGGAACACTTGGGAGAGAAGCCACAATTTTGGTCTTCAGATGCCAAGAAGAAAATTTAAGTCATTCTTTGAAAGACAACTGCTGGTGCAGCAGCTTACTGAGTATTGCAAGGCAATCCCATGGCACTGGAGTGCTAAAGGTGGATCCAGTGTGTGTTTGAAGATCATGCGCGTTATTGTTGCTCTAAGGAACTATGTGAAGGATACAGGAACTGAAGCTTCAGTAGGGAGTGAAACCTTTCTCACATTGTCAATAATGAATGTTTATTTAAGAGAAAAATCAAGCAAGCAAATACGAATGTCTGATAGCAAGGAAGAGCTTTCCTGTGCCACACCAGATGCGCAAAATTCCTGGAGAAGTCAATGGGTGGTATGTCTAGTGTATTAGGCTTTTCCATACTGCTTGAATCTCTTGTCTGTTGACCATGAGTTGGTCTCTGTGACTTCCTAAAAGATTATAATTTGGATTCAAATTTACCCTTTCTCTCTTCTTTGGCCGTTACAAAATCAACTCTTTTAAAAGATCTAAGTTTCTCCTGATGTGCTGTGGGAGCTACATACTCATTTCTTGTCAGCAGACATGAGTTTCAACTTTGATAAGTGCTACTGGTAAGAGTTAGAGTCTGGTGGTTGAAGACACCCATCAGAAGGAAGCTAAGAATGATAAATAGAAGTATGTAAAGCTGACAAATAAAGCTGAAGAGACATGGTTTCCAATTTTTCATGTATACCAAAATGAAATATTGGTTTGTTTTATCTTTAATAATTAATTTACTGCAGTTGGCCAGTACAAGTTAATTTTAATTTCAAGAGATGAGCCGTATTATTGTGTTCAACCAGAAATAATAAGCCACCAGCACAGTGGAAAAGCTATGGTGCGTGCGGTGCAAAATCACAGAATCATCTTGCTGATGTGTATTTAACGATGTAAGCAGTTCGATACAGCACCTGATGCTGTTCCCTCCATAGTGAACGGCAAAACTCCCTGGAACTCAGCAGTGGTGGTGAAGTATTCAGTAGTTGGGATTAGGTGAATTAGTTTGTGATTACTTTGCTTCAACAGAAGTATTTGCAGATCTAGACTGTAAATAAGACTTGTTATAGCTGTTGAGAGGCTCTTGTGGCCATGGCCTTATCTCTGAGCTGAAGAATTATATGAAAAATATTGCAAATGGTTGGCTTTTAAGTTCTGAATGGCATGGGATCCTTCCTGTCATTCAGGTTTATATGCTTAGATCTAAACTCAGTCTTTTTGTGAACTCTTTTAGGAATAAAAATCTCTTCAGGAATATGGCTGGAATAGTTGCAAGTGATCTCTGAATTCCCACAAAAATTCCACATGGCTTTAGCTGAAGCAGATTTAGGCTAATGTTGATTGCCAGTGTTCTAAAACTCTTTGCAGGGAATGGAAAAGAGCTGATCTAGAACATCCACAGTTAACTTAGCTCTCTTCCTGCTTCACTCCCAAGGGGTTATAGTTCCAGGATGTAAGAGGGAGAATAAAGTATTACTGTATGTGGAGAATGAAGTGGTGGTGTTAGGTGGAAGGCTGAGAAACTGAAAGTCAAGTTGTTTCTCTTCTGCTGTTCAGGATAGGTAATGGCATAAATCCGCTCCTCTCCAGAGTCCTGAGTACAGAGGATGTTTGGGAGCGTGCTTACATTAGGCTGAAGGTCTGAAGTGGTTTATCCTAGGGTACCTGAACCAGTAGTGCAACATGTAGTCAATGGGGAGGTGTAGATGAGACATGTGCTTAACTGCATGGTAATAGGACCATGGTCTCAACCCTGTGTCTTTCAGCATGTTTTTATTTTTAATCCTCCCTCAGTTCCACATCATCCAAAGTGACAGAGGTGAATCACAATGGGGGAAGTAAACAAGTAGAAGCCATTAAGTGTAGAAGGGGGGACAACAGTGCTATTTCTGAAAGACAGGAACAAAGACACCAAGACTTTCATTACAGGCAGAGACAAAAGGGCTATACAAAGAATGAGGACAGAAATGCACCTAAAAGTGCAGACCTTTTAAAACAGGGACAAAACTTTCGCTGCATAAAAAAAAAAATAAAAAGAAAAGGAATCAGTGAAGTGATGGAACATGCTCCAAACAGTGAGCAGGAAAATCTGAGAGCATTGAGAGCTAAGACCTCAGTGAGAACTGTTAAGTGTAGCAGTACAGTTAGAATGTGATTCTTGACCTCTTAATACACTATGGTATATAGCACAGTCATAATAATCCAGTGTTTAAAGAATATGCTTTTTAAATGTTTGCTTTTTTTTGCAGAAACAACAATAATAGAACTTTTTGCTGTGAAAAGAAAGATGTTGGCTTGATATTTCATGGCAGGGGGAGGGTTAGTTAGTATTGAGTACAATCAGAAGGGACCAGCTCCCTGGAGTAAGCACGGGCATTATATTTTGAGCCTAGAACATCTGTACATTAATAATCAGTAAGGTTGATGGAAATTTTTTATTGAAGTCAACTCCAGTTGCTCACAGGCACGACCGACCTGGTTTTCCCTTGCTTTTCATACCTGTACAGAGATAATTACAGTGGCAGAAAGTGTTAAAATAAAGAAATCTTACTTAGTTTACTTAGGGAAAAAAAATAAGACTAAACAACAAGTACCACCCTATTGAAGGAGGGCAGTGGTGGAATGAGAACCTTTTGTTTTAAAATATTGATTTGCTCAGAACACTTACAACCTTTCTCCACTATATATACCAGGGATCTCCCTTGTTCTATGAAATCTTTCTCTGCCTGAATGACTGCAGTAATGGTAAACTGAGTGCTCAGAACTATCAGTGCTTGTGCTTCTAGCTGTGTGTACCATTCACCGTATATTTTCTCCTTCAGATTAGATAATACTAAACTTTTTGCATATTTTATCATTGTAGTTTGCTAACCATGCAATCAGATTTGTGAGGCTTTGGAGTCATGGAAGAGTAGTCATGCGTCAGTATAATATCAAAACAGATGGAATAGAAGAGTTCTTTTGTTTCACTGAATATTGGATTGAATATTCAAATAGCATATAAACATTTTAAATAATAGTAAACACTTGGCAGCGTAACTGGGTGCAAAGCCCAATGTAATTGGAGTACTGAGGCTGGCTGGTGTCAAGGATGTGTTTGTTACAGCTTCCTAATTTTACAAAACAACTCTGAGAACAATTTAGTTTGAAACTATGAAAACAGGGAGTTTGCAGTTTATATGCAACCCCTTCCTTTTGTAATAGATACTCTACCACTCTGCAACCTTGGAGGGGAATTTTCTATCTCCCTTTTCTTCTTCAAGCTAATAATTGATAGTCTGTCAAAGATATGCGTACATCCCATTTAGTCAGGCAGTCCTTATCTGTGCACTTGTTGAACATGTTGCAATGAAATAACTAATTAACAGTGTATTCTGTAGAGAATGCTGTGCCATTTTTTAAGCAGGCCACAGAGTACATATTCTGAGAAGCACGTATCCTATTTTCCTAAGTGATTTCCAAAGGCACACAGGACAGGTCTTTCAGAGGTATTTAGGGTTTCAACATACACATAGTCACATTGTGAAAAGCACCTCAGTGAGATCTATGCCTGGCTGCCATTTAAGTCAGTGGAGTACAGGTACCCTACCTGATGAGATTCTTCAGCATCTGCATCTTAATTGTCTCTGAAAACCTACTACTACCATCCTGCCCAGGTCACTTTTGAAAATGAAGGACAGATACATGTGAAAATTTCAACTATGCTGCACTGTGAAGTGAGCCCGTTTCTGAGAGGATCATAGGCAAAAGTATTAGTTGTTTCAAATACTCCAGTTATTACTATTTCTAGATCATTTAACAGAATCTTTACCATTTACCATGTGCACAGGCAAGAACAAGATTATTTTTTTATGTTTATTGATAATATAAAACTAAGAAACATAGTTTTACGTGTTCAGTGATTTTATTGTGTAGTCATGCATATATATGGGTGCATAGTCCAGCAGCAGTTAACAAAGATCTAGTAGCCACTAGCTCTTGAAGGATGTGTAACCTTTTATTGATACCGTTCCATGTTCATGGTGATCCAGCAGCGTACACTTCATTATGCTAATTTTGGGACAAATTTTGAGGGTATATGCCTGTCTATCAGCAGGTCCTTTATCTGCAGGACCGGTTTTTGCCCAAGGTGGTCAAGTATGGTAAGGTTGAGCCTCTGCTGAAATTGCCTTTAAAGTCCCTGAGTCCTGTGAAGGTTTCTCTGTGAAACCCATCATACTGGTATTTCTAAACCATCAATTATCAGAGCAGTAAATTAGACAAACTCTGCCCATGCCTAGGTAATGTTACCTTTTTTTTTTTGGTAGATGAAAATTGCGTTATGCCTCCCTGTGCAAATTCCATTTGTGGAGCGTAAAAATGAATGTGATGGCACCATAGTCGGGGGAAAAAAATCCAATCCATGGGAAAAATGTCCTGGAAGGGGGAGTGCTGTAGTCACAAACTACCTTGGATGCTGTAGAAAAGTCTGGATCTGAAGCCCAACCCTTGCTGATGTGTGAAGCCAGCTCCAAGAACGCTCTCCCTCTCCTTCCTTCCCCAACTGAGCACATCAAAACTTGGAGAGATGAAGCCAGAGCTGAACTTTTGAATCACATTCCTGTCTCTACTTAGCAAATATTTATGCTGAAGTGTTTGCACATTTCTATATAATCCAGCCTAATATTTCATCTGAGCTGCCTTCCTGAGCCGAATCAGGAATAGCATATTCAGTAACTGACCACAGATGCTTAAACCTGGGGTTTTTTCAGCCATCTAAGGTTACTGGCTACAATGCCTGTATTTAGAAGTTGCAAAATACAAAGCAGCAGCCAAAAAATATTCTGTGTGTTAGCAGAGAAGGGATAGCTAATACTAAAAGTCTTTATGATTTTTGATACAACGAAAGAGACCTCTAATACTCAAATAGGATTATAAGGTTGAATAATAAAAGCAAGTCATTGTTCCCCTTTAGTCTCTTTCTTCAATAGCGGGTAAAGACCCAGGAATTTCCTGACTGGCAATGGGTAGTCTCTACTCTGTAGGTTACGTGAGCCTGTTGTGTGTCACCACCCTGCAGAATAAACCAGGTCTTTTTGATACACAGAACATAATGCTGCAAGAAGTAATGGTGTTAGGTCACTGATACAGAGCACTGAACCAGTACATCCTCGTTCTGCCAGCTCATCTGTGTGAAATGTTTTGAAAGGTAACTTGTTACCCCAAGCTTTATGCTGGGTCAGGTGTTGTCTACTGATGTCATGCTAATTCTCTGCTAACTTTGTAAATTGTCATCCTGTGGCCTCACTATAGGAAGAATCAGTATAAAGCAGGTTAGATGATATATTCTGTGCTCTAGTCAATGCAGTAGAACTACACTTGTATATTCAAGCCCAATTCAGACCAAATCTGTATTGCCAAGTAATCTAGGAGGTATACAGACCTGTTTCGAATTAATATGAGGCCTTGTAATTAATGAATACACCATTGTTATGAAGAGAAATGCTTGTACTGAAAAAATACAGGTAATAGTGCTATATAAAAGCTCCTTGTTACAAGCCATTGGCAAAAAAAAGGCAGAAATAGCCAACTGAGTGACTATAAAGAAACACACATGCAGACTGTGAGTATGGATCCATAAATTATCATTTATATTACCATAAAAACCCATTTAAATTTCAGAATATTTTTAAAACTGGTACTCACCCTTTGATTGCTGTATTTTTTTTAGTGTTCAGAATAAATAAAAGGAAATTAACTCACGGGTTGAGACATGAGACGCATTCCAGCTGCAAGGGCAATTAAAATGCTGGATAGCAAAGGGTGAGATGTTGATGAAGAGAGACTTTGAAAGGCTGATAGCATCTGTTAATGAAAATTCTCAAAGGCAAAAGATTTGTTTGCTCAGGTAGTTTGAGAAACAGAAAGTGTAGATAAAGATTAGGGAGAGGAATAAATATTTTTTTAACATGATTGACTGAAGGTCAGCTAGAAAGAATAATTTTACTGTGTTTGAGGACAATTCAACTAGCATAATTTTCTTCCAAGACATTTATCTGAGGTGAATCCTGGTTTTTTTTTGTGATGAATATGTATTTCAATTCATAGTCTGATTACCATAATCTCCTGTGATTGTTTCTTCAAAGGAATAATATTTATCATTTTTTAGACTCAGCAGTTTAGACTCAGTTTAAGAGAAGGCAGTCAGCAGTACTCTTGCACGCTCATGCTAAAACCCCTATACATATCATGGCAAAGAATTAACTTGTGTTATCAATAATTTTAAGTTGGCAGCATACATTGAAATTACATTTTTAGCTCTTTAGATGAATGCAGTGATGTGAGGCCAAGTTTTAGCTATTTTCAAAATCCTCTGCTGTTGATAAGTGGATAAGTTTCCTTTTTCCAGAACATTCATTGCCTATAACAGAATAAATGCACTAATATTCTCGTTTGGCTAAAAAAGTTATTTAAGCTTAAAAAAGAATTAATTTTTATTTCCTTTCTCAGATGATAATTCCACACAATACTTTCCTTTTTAACTCTATTTGTAATTGTATCATGATTGTGCAACTTTACCTGGAATAATAAATAACGCTTTCCATCAGTATCCCAGTTCACTGGAGGCTAGGTAGCTATTCAATTTACTCTAGCAAATAAGGTACGAGGAAAATGTATTCTGAGATACCATACTGATGTTTTCACTATATAATTTCAGTGGCTAGCGTATTTGTAGGCAGTATAGGAATCTTTAAAAGTATATGTTCAACTATGTTACAGCTTGAAATATGAATCAGGAGAACCTGAATTTGAGAATTAGTTCTATTACTAATTCTCTGTATGGGATAGGCCAGATCATTTTTTTATTCTATGTCAAATTTATTGTTTGCCTATTTCATATGGGAATGTTGACAATAAATCTGTAATTTGCAGTGTTTTGAGCATTATTTAGCATTGTTCTTAACATTATTAATGTTTTTGTAAGAATTTTCTGAAAGCTGAATGACGCAAAAACATCTCGTGTGAAGTGCACTGCTTTGTGTGAAGTGTAGACCACTCTGTGGGAGATACAGGCCCACGTACAATGTACTTCTGAAACAACGAAGCTGGGCTAAAATGTGTCATTACGGCAGAGATTCACCAGGAGTTTTGCAGGCTCATTGAAGAGAGGAAGGAAATCCGAATAGCTGTATCAATGCCAGTAGGAAGGCCAGCGTTAGCATTACATACAGGAGCAGAACTTTTGTTTCTGAAATAAAGGCAGTGTTCATTGCACCACCTCGCTCAGACCAGCCACAGTCAAGCCTTGAGAAGGGTAGTTCAACAGCTTGGCTCATCACTGAGAAGCAGCACGCTGTTGCATTATTTATCGGGTGGCTTTTCATTTTCTGTTTTTCTCCAGGTCATACGATAGGCCAAATATATCTCCTCAAAGTCAGTATTGTCACCAAAAGATGAGTTAAATTCTCCACGTCCTGCAACATCTGTGCATGCTCTGATTTTGGTTTTTGTAAGCTTGCCTTTGAGAACTGGCTTCACATGGAATGTGCTACAGTTGTTTTGCAGACAAGTTAGGTTTTCTTTTCCAGCCTGATAGTTGCTAACTCTGATTCCTAATTAGAATCTTTTTGCTGAGATAAATATGTAAACACAATTAGATATGTATTTTTAAAGTGCAGTAATTAGCCTCATCAGTTGAGTGCTAGTCAAGACATTGGGATTTTTATTCTCTTTCAGTTTTTCAATTGCAGGTAAAGGTGGTGAGTGATACCTACATGATGATGCCGTACACAACTTCATTCTTTTATGTATCTTCTTCCATTGATTTCCACACATGTTGCAGACACAGAAAAATTACATGGCATCTCTCTGTTTCGGCTAGAAAGAGGACCTAAGAGGCTGTCATCCAAATGTGCCTGAAGTTAAGGACAGACTAAGGCCAAAACATCTCACTTAGGCCTCACTATAGTCAACTGTATGGCATCTGATGTCAAGAGGATTATGGCTGAGATATTTTCTATGCATGGTGGCTAGATCTTGTTTCTTCAGTAACCAATGCACAGGAGTAATGAAAAAACCCAGCTCTGATGGTCTGAAGGAAGTGGTGGGTAATATCTCTGTATCTTGGTTTCTTCTTTTACCCAAAGAAACTTCTATTCTGATTATATCATTCAAAGGCTTTTCAGCTGAAGCTGGTCTGTGGCAAGCAGCAGGGCTTGGTGTGGGCTCATTCTAGCTTGCTCCATACAAGAGGCAGTAACTGAGGCTGCAAAACAGCGTGGTCGTGGGATAGAAGTGCTCAAAGGTGATCAGAAGGGAAAGACGCCACTACAGAAGGCTGCATCTACAAGGCTGTGAGATTGTATGAAGGTTATGGTGTTAGCTTCGCAATACCAGTAGGATGCAGGACTGTACTCAGCAAATGGTTTATTTTGAATTTGCAGATGTCACCCGGAGCGTGTCCTTGCTGGAGAATTCAGGGTGCTCAGGGAAATTGGTGTTGGGCAGGAATATAATTGGAATTGAACTCCCTAGATTTGCATTCCACTGTATGTGTAACAGTACTGTGATTACTGCATAGTTTCAGGTGTTCGGTTCTGCTGGACAGACAAAGCCCTGGACTCAGTGTGGAGAGATGAAATCTCTCTGTACTTAAGCAGTTTAATTATTTTTTTTAATTCAGATTTCCTAAAGCTTGGCAGTTAATTATTTTTAATGCTAATGTAGTTTTACAATTTTGCCGTTTGCACGTAAAAAAGTTTTCCCTTTGGGAGGGCTCTCCACTACTCCGAGGCCCATGTCTCCTAGATCTCAGCATCCTCTGGTGACAGAATGCCCTCACTACTACCTCTGTCAGCTTTCCGATAGCATCAGTATCAAGTGTTCTTAGTAGTAAGTACACAGAGAATACCCTACCCATGCCCACTGGACAACACAATGCTCTTCACCTTCTGTCACTTCTCAAAATACATTATTCCTTTCTCTGATTTTCTGTGCTAGTTCTTCTGCCTTCTGTGCACAATTATTTACCTGTTATGTCTTACTCAAGCAGAACATACTCTGGTTTTAAAGTGTTCCCATCTCATCTGTTTTGTTACCCATCTGCATCCAGAAGCTATAATCACTCAATTATTATTCCCTTGGAAATTATTTAAATAAAGATTTATATAGCAAAGCTAAAACTAGAACACAGATCTTTCAATAAACTTTGGATCATATTGTTGTATCGAGGTATACCTATCTGTCCTACACCAGGACACTTGCCCACATCATTGTGAAAGTCATATGAGTAAGTGCCCTTACGGAAATGACAGCATTGCTTACGGCATCTTTATGTCTGCCCTTGGTTATTGTACTCTTTGATCCCTTACTACATTACTCTCATTTTACACTGGCACAGCTTCATTCAAAAACACTGGAGTTGCACTGACCTAAAACTTGAGTAAAATGAGGGGTGAGTTAGATGCAAGGTTGTTATGAAAGAACAGATCAAGGTGAAATGCATTCAGAAAGGTCCATTTTAAAAAAAAAAAAAAAAATCTCAGCAAATCTCAATTCCTGCATGTTTAGTTTTATCCCATCCCGAGCAAATGCAGTCCAGATAGTTCCTATAAATTCTCCTTTAGAGAGAATTTAGAGCCAGGCAAGTTCACATTCACTCAACCAAGCTGACATATCTATTTGTGTAGATTTCTCTGTTTATGGGTGACAGGTTGCAATAATGTAATACATGCACAGGGGAAACTAGAGGTTTATTAAACAGAAAAAGCAGAAGAAAAAGATAATGTTAGGGTGTGTTTGCTACTTGGTCTGGAAGGTTGTCTGCTACCAGAATAGCGGAGTGTAACACTTTACATGCTGATCAGTACATAGAAGTGATCAGGTCAAAAACAGCTGGAATGCAGTTATACTACTTTTATTTAATAATTTGAACTCACATGTGTTAGACTGAAAGAGCTCCGGTGTACTAGTCATTTGCTGCATCCCTACTGGTGACTAATTTAGTAGCTTGTTCCTTGCTTCTTCCCCTACTATAAAATTGTTAAGCAGACATAGGTTATGCAAAGCATACTTGCCTAACTGACATGTTTGGATTTTGAATGATGGGGATTGCTTTGGGTTGGCTAGTTGTTGTTTACTCATGCCTAACATGTTGATCTGTTTGCTTTTAAATTAGTGCTAGGCTCAGTGCCAAACACACAGAATATCCAAGTATATCTCAACTTACAGACCTCTGGTACGCTTGAAATGAAAGCTGGCATCATAGAATTTGTATTTGCGCTTGCCTTGATGGCCTCCTTTTTGGTGAGTTCTTTGTGCCCTTGTCAAACACAGCTCCGCAGTTAAATCCCTCAAGTTCACTCGTAGGCCAGAAGCTTAGTTCTACGTACCATGTCCCAGATACATAGTTCGAAACACAAGTATTCAGATCAGAGCTGATGTTCATTCAGCTGGCACAAGCATGCTGCATGCCAGGAAAATATACTCCTCAGCAAGGCAAAAGAAAGAGGGACTGCAAGCAAATGCTCTTTTATTTCTAATAGGAGGCTAAGGTCCAAGATCTTATCACGAACATTCAGGAAAAGAGTGATTTACATAAGTGATAATTTTTTCTCACTAAGTACTTTGGTGCCAACTGCGAGGGCTCATGTGATGCTACAGATGTTCCAGTGTGGTCGTTTACTCATGCCACATTAATGATTGCTGTTATTTAAACAAGAGTAAGTTCAATGATGTAGTACATAGAATTTCATACGGCTGAGCAAACTGCTCAGATGAATTTTGCTTATGTGGATGTGGGATAAGTTTCATGAGCTTTCATAGATGCAGAAGAGTGAAATGTCCTCTTCACCTGTGTTAGTAGGGTCAGTTGAGAGATGCTTGTATCAAAGGGATGATCTGAAAGACTGAGGTACAGGCTTTGCTTCCCTGGCAGAAGTGTAAAGGTACTGCATGAATTTGTGCCTTAGTCCAGCTGCAGGGAGGACTGCCTAGAATGTAATTCTGTCTGGGTTGTTTAAAGTACAGAGAGAGCATTGCAACAAATATTCCCTGTTTTGAGGGAAATTTATATTGAATGTTTTCCCTCTTTGCAAGCTTCAGTCAGCAAAACTCAAAATACTTGCTTCAGCTCACTGAGAGGTAAGCTGGGCACTTGTTTTGTTTTAGTTTTGTTACTGTATCTACCTCCAGCCCAATCCTTCTGCAGACTGTTTAGATGAGGGTTAGCTTTAAATCATCAATATTTTAAGAATAAGCCAGACAATGACACGTTTGAATATTAAGGCTAGGATTGTCTAAGGTTTTAGTAGGTGCAGATCATACTTGTGAGATTGCATTCAAAGATGATAGGGGCAACTGCTCCCCAGTACATGGCTAAAAGGGACCAAAACATAATATGGGACTGTTACATGACCTGGCAAGTATGGACATTGCCATTGTGTGACCAGACATATTCGTAAATCAGTAATGCCAACATGTTAATAATGTAACGCAGTGAAGGGATGTGGTGCCATCAGATGAGAGCCTCAGAAGCAGTGCTTCCAGAAAAATGCATGCCTTCCATCCTGCTGCTTTTTCACACCCAAGGTATGGCTAAGAAAAAAGAGGTTGAAAGATCAGATTGGGGTCTGAATGAGTTTTTCCTGTTGTCTGTATTTGTGTTAGTGACTATAGAATGAACAACCTGTGAATTTTAGTAACGGTATTGTGAACCTGTTTTGAGATTATCTCATTGCTGTCATCTTCTAGGAGGATATCAGTTTTTCTTGTCTTATCTAATATTTTTCGGCTTTATCGATTGAAGTAAAGGTCATGAGCGATGTTCCCCAGGGCTCAG
>NW_009198047.1:0-4035 GCF_000690835.1 Fulmarus glacialis
TTCAGTGCTGTCTAACATGGATGCCCATCCACCATCCTCCAAATCTCTGAATAAGCCAAAATCTGCTCATCTGAAGCCTTACTGTCACATCTTGTCAAATCTCCAGCCTCTTCTTCCCTGTAAGGGAATAGCAGATCCAACTGCCCATTACCCCTGGTTGACGCATCCAGCGTCTGTTCACAAGGTTATGCCCGGTACCCTCCAGAAATCTTGACTGCTTGCGTCCTGTTATTTTGCCCTCTGAACGGAGGCCAGGGAAGGTAAAGTCACCATGAGAACAAGTATTTGTGACACAGTCATTTAAAGAAAGCTTTGTCCACTTTGCCACCCTGATGAGTGGTCTGTAGCACACTCCTGCCATAGCGTCACGCTTAGTGGCCTATCCTCTTGTCCTGACTCACAAGCTCTCAGCCAGCCTGCTCTCTATCCCATAGATGAGCCTCACATATCCAAGTTGGTCCCTCACATCATGGACAGTCCCTTCCCTTGTCTTCACTGCCTGTCTTTCATGCAGAGCATGTATCCAGCCACCGCTCACTCCGGTTGTGCAAGCTGTCCTACTATATCTGCCATTGCAATATTGCTGTAGTGTTGCAGCTGCACTGCAGCAGTCCCTCATGCTTTGTTTCACAGTCTGAGAGCATTTGTGCACTTGAGTCAGATGTCCCTTTCTCCTATTTCATTACTCCTGAGGTGTCCCTTGCTCCCATCATCCTGTGCCCTTCTCCATCCAGCCCATCTGAACTTTCCCCACTTGTCTTTGAGTCATAATCTCCCTCCCTGGTCTCATCATTTAAAGCTCTCCTCACCACTTCAGCCAGTCTCTTGGCAAATGTGCTCTTGCTACATTTTATCAGGTGAATCCCATCTCCCCTCTGCAGTCCTTGATCCTCAGCATGGGTCCCATGTTTATAAAAGCTGCATCCCTGCCATCAGCACCTGCTGTGCAAGCAACTATTCACCCACAAGTCCCATGCACTGCTCCCCAAACCCTTCCGCCCTCATTGGCAGAACAAAGGTGACACTTACTCTTTTTCATGCCCTGTGGCACAAACCTGGCTCTGCTTGCAGCTGATGTGTAAGTCCCTCCCTGACACCAGCCAAAAGCTATTGGGGTTCTTCCCTTGGCAGGAGCAGGCTACAGACAAAACCTTAAACACACTTTTTTTGGGAACAGCTGACAGCAATTATCAGAAGCAAAAGCTAGAGCTTGCAGGGAGCAACAGCCTCCTGTGACAACCCTTTCTGTTCAGCTGCAGGCAGTCCAAGGTGCCTAGAGGAGTTCCCAAGAGATCTCAGAAGCAGAGCCCAGAGACTGCTGCACAAACAGCTGCTTATGTGGTTGACGTGCCAGCCGCACAACAGAAGCTGCCTAGAGGACACAGCTCCTTGTTGCTACCCAAAACAAAATCATGATGTATGCAGTACATGAGTCACCACTGTCTCCCTAAAACACCTCCACTATGAAATCTAGCCAGCTTCTATGTCTGGAATACTTGTTAGACAGTAGTCCTTTTGGATTGTTGCTAAAACAAGAAAATACTGTAAAGTTCAGATGTAATGGAAGTGACTCACGGAACAGGCTGACTGTGCACTTGCTCTTACCAGTAAATTTTCAGGTAGACTGAAGAACAACCAAAATTTTTTCTAAGCTCTTCTGCATACAGCAATATTAAGTGTTTAAAATACTAGAAGTTGAAAGGTTTCACAAAGAAATAGGCACTTTACATTTACATTTCCTTTTTAATATTAGAGTCACATTTTTTTCCAACAAAATTGCTTTCACTGGAAGAAAAAGTTATGGAAAAGAACTGCTTACAGTAAACTACCAGTTTAAAGCTGGTGGAAAATATTTTGAAAAGAAAACCACGTCTATTTTTCCCTGAAAGTTTCGTGGTAATTTTTTACCTTGATAGAATTGATTTATGAAATGTTTTATGTAGTTGTGTCTAATAATTTAAAACAACAACAACAATTACAACCAGGTAAAATTAACCTATTGAGGGGGAGAAAATAACTATGAAACTAGTCCTTTGGAATAGCAACTATATTGTACACCAAACAAATTCTAGGGTTTAATAAGTGATTATCTGGTATAGCTTGAATTTCTGTATTGGTGGTCACCACAAATATACTTACATTTTGCATTCTACCTGCAATGGTAGTAACCAAAACTGCACTTGAATGTTCACCTGAATGTTCTTTTTTTATAAGACAAAAGTATACTTTATCTTTCCAATTACTTTTTGTGTTTTGGTAACTTTGAAGACTGGGTGTTTTTCCCATATAAGCATGGAGGAAAATAAAATAACCCATTGTGAACAATGGAGATTTTAAAAAGCTTTTTAGTAGAACACGATTTACTGCAGTACTGTACCTGATATATAAATATGATGGAGCACTCTGTTTGGAATGCTTCTCTTCTCTCCTTGCGC
This sequence comes from Fulmarus glacialis, assembly GCF_000690835.1. Lineage (NCBI taxonomy): Eukaryota > Metazoa > Chordata > Aves > Procellariiformes > Procellariidae > Fulmarus > Fulmarus glacialis. The sequence goes on from NW_009198047.1 coordinate 2,436, forward strand.
ATCACTACCTTCCTCATTTTGTGTATATATGTGTATGTGTGTGTATGTGTGTGTGTGTGTGTGTGTGTGGTGTGTGCGTGTATATATATATATATTGAGGGGAGCAGGGGGGTTAACCATGTTTTTTTCACTAGTTGACCCAGGAGAGAGACATGTGTAACATCAGGAAACAATTAATCACTTATAGACTCTAAAGGAACATTAGCAGAGGAGCTGATAATTTTTAGATGAGGAAAATTGTGTCTCAGTGTAAAGAAAATCTGCTCTAGATTGTTGGGTTATTCTAGTAATTTAAAAATAAATTATAACTTTAGCTTACTAGAAACAAAGTTGGAATTCTTTCTTTACTTTCTTTGCTTACTTAAATTTGTGACTATTCTTTATTCTGTATCTATTCTCACTTTGTTTTTGCTCTGTGAAAACTGAAACATAACAAAGTAGTGACAGCACTGGACAATTTTAGGACAACATCTGAAGAGGAAATGAAGGATTGGTATCTCCTTCCCTTGGATATTCCCAGTATTCATCCTCTTTGAGCTAACCCTAAATGTCTCAGGGACAGGACACCTTATAACCTGTTGTTGCATTAGTCCAGCTGCAGATACTCCAAACAGCATAGTACCTTGGCTAATCCAGTCTCTTTAAATTTGCTGAGTGGCAGGACAGAAACTGAAATCCTGACCAGGATGGCAGCATTGTAAGTAAGAAGGTATAAAAATAAATGAAACAACTATTTGAATCAATCACTTCCTGCAAGTTACTTGGGTAGATTAGAACTTTTTACTATGTACTATTCAAATGTGTAGTGCCGATGTTCTATAAACTGGAAAAAGTCATTTTTCTGCCTGTTAAAATGCAGAGATAAATAAGCAATATTATCCACTATTATCCATATAAAGAAATACTTCTTACACATAATGTTTAGTAGCTGCTGCGTAATTATTTCTGCAGACAAACAAAAAGACTAAGAGGAATGGTCTGTGTGATACTGGCTACATTTTAATAACTTTTTATTTGCTTTTTAGAGATAACTAATGCCAGAGGACTGGAGAGCTTAAAAGATTGGCAAAGCGATGCAGACACTTTCATTAATGGTCAAGGGTTCAGATCTACTCTAGGCCAAATATAACCGAAAACTAACACCTTATGGCAGTCACTGAAGGGTACGAAATGTATTAGTAGTCAGTAAAGTCAATGAGGAGGTTTCAAGATTAAAAAAAAACAAAAAAAACCAAAAAAAAATTACAATCACTTGGCATTATTAGGACAACCAAAGTTTGACTATCTTGAAAGATTTTTCCATAGATCCTCCCACTGAAGACAGCCGACAGGTAATTTGTATGTCAGCTTGCTCTAATATTGTGAAGGTATCCTTTTATGCCTAAGAGATAACAACAGGCTCATTTTCACAAATCCACAAGTCTTTTAACCAGTACAGGATTTAAACATTTTAGGACAGAGGTGTTTATTTGCTTGTGCAATGTGTGCCACTGAATGCAAAGAATTCATAGTCCGTGGCTAGATTCTGGGAGGTGTGAGAGCACAAATACTCTCTAGTAAATAATAATAGTAATAGAATAGAAATAGAAATAGTATAATA
>NW_009198048.1:0-28202 GCF_000690835.1 Fulmarus glacialis
AGCAGCAGCTGCAGAGCGGAGCCCCCAAGCCGGCGGCCTCAGGCAAGCAGGGCAACGTGCTGCCGCTGTGGGGGAATGAGAAGACCATGAACCTGAACCCCATGATCCTCACCAACATCCTCTCGTCGCCCTACTTCAAGGTGCAGCTCTATGAGCTCAAGACTTACCATGAAGTGGTGGACGAGATCTACTTCAAGGTGAGCCTATGGGCCGCGCCCTGGGCGCCGCGGACTCCTCGGGGCTGTGCTGGCGCCTGTCCCGAGCCTCCCTGGGGCTGGGGTTTTTGAAGGGGGAGGGCTTTGATTGCGGATGCGAATTCTCTCTCCTGCCTTCCTGCCCCTTATCTTGCGGTAAGGGATGGGAGCAAATCCCTCTGCTGTTGCTTAACTGGGGGAATCCAAGGTGCTGTCTTCTTTTTCTTACAAAAGAAGTGTGTTTCGCGTCGGATTTAGAATTACGGAGTTGTAAGTTAGTTTTGAAGTGGGTAGCGTGAGCCAGGGCAATGGGGATGAAATGGCCGTCTAAGGATTGCGTTCTCAGTCGGAGAGAGTGGGGAGGGGGCCCGATCTGCATGCCACTTCTAGAGACAAGCACTTCCCGCAGCCTAGGAGTTGCCGACATGCCGTATAACTGCGCAAAGGGTATGGTGGTGACTGCAGGTGGTTTCAACAGGAGTTTGCATGTGGCCTTCTTCCTCAGTTAGAGATTAGGACCCGCCGCTCCACACCTAGTCAAAACCGAGTTCATTTTAGTGCTTCTCTTGGCGTTAGGTAGGATGTGCTGGGGAGATAACTGAACTGTATCAGTGCACCCATGTCTCAGTTCTTGTTTTGTTAGCAGGATTGAATCAGTTTTGCAGCGAGGCTTCCGTCAAGCCAGTCTCCCAGGTAGAGGTATGCATAATTAATGCTCATCAACACAGCCACATTCTTTGTTCTGATAATGAGAGCAAAACTTAGATAATTCAGGCTGCTGTTTTCAGTCAGCTGTACTTTGGTGGTTATTGAGATATTCTTCTCAGATGAATTGATTCTGCTTGATAACGTTACTGGGTCAGTTAGCGGGTTTCAATATACTTTGAGATAAAAAAAAAAAAAGGTAGTCTTTTTGTCTCATTTAACCAGGGCAAGTCAAGTTACTTAGGGCACTATAATTGCGAAAAGTAACTCCACGGAAGTATTTTGAGATTTCTGGCATTGTTTGCACTTACTTTTGAAGACAGTGGTACTGTTTCTCCTCTTAATGACAGCACTTCTCTGCTTGCGCTCCGTCATTTGGAGCGGACTGCTTAATTCTCCTAATACTTAGAGTAATGTAGATTGTCGACAAAGCTTCTTTTCAGTTAATTTACCACTTGCTGCCTATGAGAAAGAAATAACTCATTCTGACTATCAGAATGGAAAGCAGCAAAGTTTATTTTTGCAAGTGATGGCAAGAGCTCAAAAATTTATAAAACAAACATATTTTCAAAAAATTTGAGAGCTTACTGTATTTTACATGGACCCTTGCAGATGTAGTAAAAAATATTCGTTGTCTTAGTATTGGTAGAGCTCAACTGCAGTAGGTCAAATAGTTCATTTGCTTGTCTCAGTTTTTCATTCCATAAGTGGCTTAATCTTAAACTGGGGAAGAATTTTGACATACCATTAAATATTGGCTTATTAATCCAATGTAAATAAAGTTTGTTTACTGAACTTGACAGTTATTCTGACTCAAAACTGCATGCTAAATAAAGGGAAAACTCAGCCCCTTACTTACTCATGAGTAATAGATGTGAGGGAGAAGATGACCTGATGGTTAAGGTATTTCATTGACATTCAGAAGATTTGAATTCTGTTCATGTTTTAAGATTCCTGAAAAATTGCTGTTGGTTTTTTTTTTTTTTTTTTAAATGAACACGATATCTACCATAGTGGGTGTATTTTCGGGTGTATGTGTCTTTGGAAACCAAAATAGGTGGCTCATTTAAAAAATTTAGGAATGCTGGGTGCTGGATTCTCAGGAAGGATGATCTTAAGTCACACAGTCGGCTAGTGATAGGGACCATCTTTGAAGATATGGATTCCGTCTAGGTATTTGAATTAATTCACTTGTAGTTCTGGTCCCTTGTTTCAGTTCTGTATCTGCAAAGTGGATGACTTCCTCTTTCTTTATCCCTGGTCTTAGCACCATGTGCATGTCCTCGACTTCATTTAATCTGTATACTTCCAACAAGTTAAGCATATGCAGCAATTTTTGTAGGATCAAAACCTTACATACTCTTTTCTGAAATGAGTGTTGTTTTTAGAGCTTTGGGGGTTTTTTTATTGATATCTGTCAAAACCAGCATGTTTATATTGATTGTGGCCAATAAATGTAACTAATTAAAAAAATTGAAGACTACCATTGTAATAGTGTCATACTCCTTTGACTAAAAAATACTTTTCATTTCCTGTGAGAGGCAAAACAGTAAGTGATAAGAAGGATGTGCAGTATTATTTATGTAGTATTTGTGAATGTCTCATATGATGCTAATAATACAGGAAGTCATAGTGGATTTTGAGTTCTGCAGTATTGGCATCTCTCACGTTTCCTATTTGGATAAGACAGCAACTGTAAAAAAAAAAAAAACAGTTCAGCAACTTCAGCCGTTAGTATATCTCTGATTTCATGTGATTGTGCACATAATTAGTTTTATTTCATGTATTGTTAAAGAATTTTAATTTGTGAACTACAGTACAACTTGGCCGCAAACTCTCATCCCCAATCCAGTGTAACACCATTGTACCTTTTTTGTATTGCTTTTACTTTTTTTTTTTTAAGTTGATGAGTTTAGGAAATGTACCTTCTTATTGAGCCACATGTTACTTCTCTGAATTTCACAATTTCAAATGTAGCTTAGGCAGTTTTATGGTTCTTAACTTGTTTATGACTTGTTGTCAAATTTAAGGAATGGTGTTGGTCAACTATGTTCGTGCACTCATATCTAAATGCATCTCAAAAGATTTGAATTAGGCAAGCTTTACTCATTAGTACTTCGGAACCATTGTATATAAGAACGTCACTGTAGACTACAAGAAAAAACACTGGCTTTTTAGGTTAAAATACTACACTTTATAGACATCTTTCTTTTGTCCTAATTGTAGGTGATACTCAAGAGAAATCTCTAGCTAAGCTCACTGCATAAATGAGAATTATGAATATGAGACTGTAGATTTTGACTTCTGTAGCTGTCATCAGCAGGTATCACTAAACTTGTCAAGAGACAGTTTAAATAAAGGTAATTGTTTAGTCACCGTAGAAAATAGTAATGATGGGGTTTAGTCATAAAGTATTTGAAAGTACATGGAGTATAGAATAAGCATGGATGCTTGCTTTGGTGTTTTGGTTTTTGGTTTTTTTGGGGTTTTTTTTAACTTCATCCATGGTTTTGGCTATAATTTCTTAATGTGGTAATTAAAAAAGCCAAATGTTTTGCTTTAATGACAAAGCAGACTTGATCTTGAATTTGGTAGGAGAAAACAAACTATTTAAGATTGATTTAGGATATCCATTGTTTAAATTAGGTTTGTGTAGGCAGCTAAACATTATGGAGGTTGTAATTTTAATTTTATTTCTTTCTTTCCTCGCCAACCCCCCCGCCCCTTTCAGGTTACACACGTCGAACCATGGGAAAAGGGGAGCAGAAAAACAGCAGGCCAGACAGGGATGTGTGGAGGGGTAAGTAGAAGTACGTGCCTTCTTAAATTTTTCTGTCTGGTAAATAAATTTCCCAAGCATCGCTAAAACTTGCTTGTATGTTGGCTCAGTCCCTAGATGTAAAAGTATTTATTGCAAAGAGTTGGTATATTCCCCTTGCTTCCAGAGCTGTGGGTGCAAATAGTGTTGCTTTTTCCACACAGCTCTGTTTGTAGATTTAGATTTTATTCTGTGTTAGTTCTCATATTCTTTTGTAGATTTGGGATAATGTCTTTGTGACTTCCTGCATTGTCACCTAACTCTTTCTTTTGAAAGGTGCGTGGTGTTGGAACTGGAGGAATTGTCTCTACTGCCTTTTGTCTGCTCTACAAATTATTTACACTGAAACTCACGCGTAAGCAAGTGATGGGCCTTATAACTCATACAGACTCTCCATATATTAGGGCTCTTGGATTTATGTATATTAGGTAAGTATCAATATAATCAACTAATGACTAATATAATATATGGAAAGCTGTATTAAAATTTTACATCCTTTTTGTACTTAAAGGTACACACAGCCACCTACAGATCTATGGGACTGGTTTGAATCCTTTCTTGATGATGAAGAGGTATGTCGGCGAGGGTAATAATTTGTTTTCTTTTGTTTCTTTTCATGTTACTACTTCAAATTTAAACACTGTTTGATAAGATTTTCTGTAGTTTGGATGTTGCAATGTTATGTTCTTGTAATTTCATTAATTAGTGCAGGAAGCAGGTCTGAGCTGGGACCCGGCTCATTTTTCTTAGATTTCAAAGATTTAACAGAAATTTCCATTGGTTAGGATGTTACTGTGTCAAATATTACAAAGCCATGTGATACAGCTTTATTAAATCAGAATGCAGACAGCAGTTTGTGTGAGTGTGGCTTCTGTGTGGTTTTTAGAAAAAGAATTATTTTTAAGCAAGGTATAGTACGTCCTGAGAGTGCTAAATTTGTATTTTGATTTATTACTGGGACATGGGGAATTGGTGCTCACATAGAAGAGTGGGAAGTATATAGTAGGAACCAACATTCACCTTGAGAAATACTACCAAAAATCTCTGAGGTTATTATTCATGTCCTGAAATAACTAAACCCAGGATTTCTTCAGAGGAGAAACAAACAGCCTAATTACTGCATAAGGTGGCATTGTTTCTAGTAACCTTAATGTCTTTGCTAATGGGGCAAAAAAAGAAACATGAGTTGCTAACTGAAGAAGTTCAGCAAAGAGGCTGCATTATTATGCAGTCAGATAGGAGAATACCTTTGGTACCATAGTCCTGATTTACTGTCTGGAGAAACGGAGTAGGAGCTGGTGGGTGAGGTTTCTTGGTCTATGAAGTTGAATATACGGTCTGCTACATACTGTTGCGATTTGTATTTATTGAGCAGGTTTTAAATTACATCCCAGATTTAAGAATGGAACAGGAAGGATCCCTTGCCCTCCTCAGTGTGACAGCAGGCATCTGCTTCAAGAAATTTCAAATGTTGTAGTTGCAAATGATGTCCGAATAATTGTATTAAAAATAGTGTTAATTATACCTGTATCTGACTGCAATGCAGTGTATTTATTTTAAACAGCTTTTTTCATGCTAAGTATCAAAAACACTGTGCAAAGGAAACAGCTGTTATTTCAGGTAAACCTGTGTTATTGTACGTTTGTAACAAAAATCAAAACAAATAAAAATCTTGATTGCATCGCTGTGATATCCTCCTTCTCCCCCAGGTGGTGCTAGTTAATATGAACTCTTCTCTGCAATGTTGCGTTGTAACTTACGAGGAGGATTGGGGTGGCTTCGTTTTCAGGGTCCCACAAACAACTTGATTCCCAGGACAATAAAGCGATCACAAGTGCGGTTCATTGTGCAGGTCTTAACTGGTTCATTATTCAAAGCACCTTTTTTAGTTTCTACGTTTCTGTTCTTGCAGATATTGGTTATCAGCATATATTTGTTTATTGTTGTTTAAAATCTCCCAATATATTTTTTGAATTAGTGTTTCTTTCCCAGCTGCTTTTAGTAGCTTTGTGTTATGTAGGAAAAAGTGCTTGGGGCTGCTTGTCTTAAGTTGCTTACCAGTCCTGGTCAAGCTCAATAGGATGAAGCAAATTTTTATATATATGGAATTATTTAAACCTACAGGATTTTTTTTTTCTCCAGTTCTTAAATATGTGGAAGCAGTTCATCTTTTGTCATGCTGCTGTGAAAAACTTCCCAGGATACAGAGTTACTTTTCAAAATGCTTCTTATGTTTATTTTGTTTAACTGTACATACTCTCCAGGTGCTACGTTTAACTCCTTTTTTTCTTCTTTAGATCTCTGCAGCGATTATATTTGGAAAAACTGTATATCTGAACACTTAAATGTGTGTGAGTGCAAGCAGTTTTACATTTAGATTTTCTCTTCCTGTTTAGATAACAAATCTCACTTTCCTTGTGTGCTTGCACTATAGGTTTGGGACTGACAATAGCTGACTAACATGTCCTGAGCTGTGAGAGGGCATAGCAAGAAGGCCTTCATGCGGTAATGACCCTTTTCAGAGACAATGGTCATCATGGATTATACGTTTCCAATTATTTGTTCATTTATTTATTTTTTTACATATTTCTAAATTAGAAACCTCACTGCTTCATGGCAGTTGGTTTGCTATTGCTTCCAATTCTGTTAGGATGCCATTTTGTACTAGAGGTTTTTCTATGATCATTTTTAGATAGGCAATTATGTAGTTCTTAAATGATTTAGGCCACAGGGTTGGGTATGATGGTACGCAGTTGTACATCCACAAAATGGAGTATTGAATGTAGTTTGAGAGGACTTCTCAACTTTGTGGCATTTAAATAAAATACAAGATCATACCATATAACCAGACTGTGTAAGGGGATTTCGCGTTAATCTCTTCATCGCCAGTCCCTTACCATCCAGATGGCTGCAGGATTAGTATGTGCCTGCATGCATATATATTAAGTCCCATTCCCTATCTGTAACATACTGCCAAATTTGAAGGATGCAGAGTTTGAATTTTTCTAAGGAAATGTGTTAGAATATGAGACAAGTAAACTTTCATAATCATGAGACTTCAAGAGGGCAGTAATGTAGCAGCATTATTTTTTTTTTTTAAATCAGTAAAGAATATTTTTGACCATCAGGATATTTTTTTGCTTGTATTTTGTAGGACCTGGATGTGAAGGCAGGTGGGGGTTGCGTTATGACCATCGGGGAGATGCTTCGTTCCTTCCTCACTAAGCTTGAATGGTTTTCCACGTTGTTTCCAAGAATTCCTGTGCCAGTCCAGAAAACCATTGACCAGCAAATTAAAAGCAGACCTAGAAAAATCAAGAAAGATGGCAAGGAGGGAATGGAAGAAATAGACCGGCATGCAGAACGCAGACGTTCAAGGTCATATGCATGTTATTTTGAAAATGAATGTTAAAAGTTCAATATTGAACTACTTATTACCAGAAACGTGTCATCTTTTCACTGACATAATGTTTTAAGGCAACAGGCAAAACAGTTTATGGATGCTAACGGATTAAAATAATCAGATTATATTTGGTATTTAAGATCAAATATAGACTGTGTATGTAAAGTATAAATTGGAAAGTAAAGGGGGTCCTTTAACTTTAAAAGGTTGTGTTTCATATTGAATATCTTTTATCTTAAAAGGTCTCCAAGACGATCCATCAGTCCCAGGAGGTCTCCCAGAAGATCCAGAAGCAGAAGTCATCATCGGGAAGGCCATGGATCATCTAGTTTTGATAGAGAACTAGAAAGAGAAAGAGAAAGGCAGAGATTAGAACGTGAAGCTAAGGAGAGAGAAAAAGAAAGGCGAAGATCTCGAAGTACTGATCGCACACTAGAATGGAGGCGAAGCAGAAGCAGGGACAGATATAGAAGCCGTAGTCGAAGTCGTGACAGGAAGGGAGATAGAAGAGACAGGGATAGGGAGCGAGAGAAAGAAAATGAACGGAGCCGGAAAAAAGAGAGAGATTATGATAAGGAAAGAGGTAATGAGAGGGAAAAAGACCGATCTAGAGAGAGATCAAAAGAAAGGAAAAGTAAGGGTGATACAGAAGAGAGAAGACACAAGGATGATAAGGATGACAAGAAACACCGGGATGATAAGAGGGATTCCAAAAAAGAGAGAAAACATAGCAGAAGTCGAAGCCGGGAAAGAAAGCATAGGAGTAGGAGCCGAAGTAAGAATACAAGTAAGCGCAGCAGAAGCAGGAGCAAAGAGAAATCAAGTAAACATAAAAATGAAAGTAAAGAGAAGTCAAATAAACGAAGTAGAAGCAGAAGCAGAGGAAGAACAGATAGTGTTGAGAAGTCCAGAAAACGAGACCAGAGTCCCAGCAAAGAAAAATCTAGAAAGCGTAGCAGAAGCAAAGAACGTTCCCACAAGCATGATCACAGTGATAGCAAGGACCATTCAGAGAAACATGATCGTCGAAGGAGCCAAAGTACGGAACGAGAGAGCCAAGAAAAGCAACATAAAAACAAAGATGAGACTGTGTGAACTCTTTCAGAAGTGGATCACATTGAATCCTATAAATGTTTGATTAAATCCTGCTTATTTTTTCTTAAAGTTGAGATCGTGCAGTAGTTGATGAGCACTCTTCTCCAACCTCCCTCTAGGCTGCAGATTGTCATTTCCTATTTTGGGTAGGGAAGTGCCTTTGTAAACCCATTCAATGCATTGACGGTTTCAAACCATTTGTTTAGTTTAATTCGTAATGCAGAGATTGTTCTTGCATTTTTATTGTTCAGATGTTTCTGAAATGTACAGTCTGTACATATGTCCTGAAAATGTTTTAATTCCTTTGGCATGGTTGCCATGTTGGTTAAATTTGTATGAGGCAATAAACTGCCACTAATTCTACTTTCATTTTGCAGACGTGGAATTATGGTTTGTATCCTGAAGTTAGCATGGCTGTGCTTTACATAATAGTATGGCTTTTAGGGATGGATCTTGAATGTGTATTATAGCTGAGATATTTATGTGCATACAATGTACATTGAGGGCTGCAGATTTAGAACTAACATTTATGTCCACTGTACCTGCTGTTTTTTCAAAAGCTTTTAAAATTTATTATGTTGTTGATCACCACTGGTATTAAATTGAGAGTGGACTTTCAAGGAGATAGTGGTTTTGATGCAAAGATTTAGATTATGTTGGGGCTTGTTTAGTAATTCTTTAGAAAGGCTACCTCAAGCGGACACTGTAAAGGTTGATGGATGAGTACTGTAGCCATCTATGCATTTTATTTGTTTGAAAAAAATCCATGTAAGCTTCCATTTTTTTAAAAACACAATTTACCGTTTGTGGTCTTTTAATGTTTTTAATCAGCAGCTGCACTCTGTCATTTATGATAATCCTGGGCTAATAAAGGCATGTAAGATGGGAAGAGGGAGGTAGGAAGAAGAAAATTATTACGAAGGATTTCAGTTTCAAGCTTCCAAAGCATTTTTATAAGTGTAAACATTTAAAATAAGAATTACCTGATAGTGTCCTTTTTTAAGTCATATTTTCTACAAATAGTAAGGATTGCAGTTTGTGCTGAACATTTCATCTGGCAGATTTTTTTTTTAAACAGGTTGTTAGAAGCAAAAACCAAAATGCATTATAGGAAAAAATCATATCATTAAAGTCCAAGTCTATTTGATAGATTATTCTGATGACTTGTATACTAAGTGAGGAGAACCACCTGGAATAAACTCTCAATTAATTCCTTTGTATTGGGTGTCAGCTTTTCCCTGCATGTTCATTGCCAGTTGAAGAGTGTTTGGGTTTCTCCACGTTTCATTTTCAGACTAAGTGACACTTTGCATGAATAAGGGATTTTACGTAGTAAATACTTTACAAGGAAGATGTAGCTAACAAAGAAATGCAGCAGCCCAAAAATAGGAAGAACGTTAAGTGTGACTAATTCATGACCATGAAGTCACCTGAAGGTAGAAATAAATTGACGTCTGTGCCTTTTTTGCTTCTGTGTGATGCAGGTCATCTAGGTAGGATATTTAAATATCAGGATTTTTTTTAAACCTCCAGGGGAAAACAAACAGTGCTTGAATTTCTAACAATACACTTCATTCCATCGTATTCAAAGAAGCAAAAATAACAAACTCAATTTTTTCTTCCTCCCTGCTCTTACTTATTGTTTTCTGAATTGTTCAGAAACGATTTCTGAAATTCTCCTTTGTCACCGTGATCCTTAGTATTAGAAATCTGTTAATACTGAGGTTGTTCAGGTATTGTCTGCTTATATTTTTGTTACCTGATTTTAAATCTGAGCTTGAAACACAGTTTAAGCTTCAAAAAGTTCTTTCCATGGCAGTGTAAAACTGAAATACTGAGCTCTCATTTAATATGGGAGGATAAAAACTGTATTGGCCATTTAAGACATACTCCGGCTAGTAGATTATTAGAACTGCCTTTGCAGTCTGCCAGGAGTTTGCATGGATTCTGTCAAAACAAAGAGGACAACTTTAATTTACCTTATTTGCTGCTAGAAGACTTCTTTTGGTCTCACTAGTTTTTAACCTTCAGCCTATGAGTTTCTGAAACAAGTACGTTCTTGGGCAGAGAGGCTGCAAAGCCAGTGTTCTGTCAGGGAAAATGGATTACCGATTTCCAATTGTTCCTGCAGTGCCCCTCCTCTGCTGCCATTGTTGGGAAATACAGTGAAAGAATGGCTTATTTGCAGGCAAAATCCAGGTATTTGAGAAACAATCTTTGACCTTAAAGTGGAGAGAGCCACCTAATTACACTGAAGATGGTGAACATTTTGATACAGCTTGTGCAAACACTGGCTTGTGCCAGTATCTCTTACAAGTGCAGTAATTCGGGGACTTTGCTTTTATTTTTCGATAAATAGTTGTTTCTGACTTGGATTTAATTTGATCCGCATTGTGTACTTGAGCTAGCGGTGTAATGGATAGCACAATATTCATAACTGATGAAGACCCATGAAAATGATTTAAACCAAGACACCGAGGATTTAGTATCTTGCAGCTCTTGCGTTTGGATCCAGGGGCTCTTTAATCCTTTTTTCTTTCTGATGCCATTTTATTTCATATGACCTTCCTTGAAACCAGAAGGAACAGATGCATAGAACTTCTACAAAGCAGCTGTGATCAGAAACGGTAAGATCAGTGGAGTCTCCAGTGCCGACTGGTCCGATGCGGTTGCTAGCTGTACAGCTGCAGCGGGCATTTGGCTCGGGGTCATTGGAAGAAAATTTCTGCCAATTGTAATTGGAGGTATTGTGAGAATTTTCCCAGGAGGTACGGTTGCAGAGCTTCTGTCTGACAGCCTGTGCAGTTACTCTTCAGTTCTCGGGGTACAAGCGCAACAAACCAAGCACTATGAACCTGAAGTTTCCACAGTATGCCACGTGTCCACAGTTACCTAGCTGGGATAGTTCCTCTTGAAGCCTAATCTGTCTTTGAAATTTCCTGTGGCTCCAACAATAAGTACTTATCTGAACTAATAACACTAATTTGAGAAATACGCCTCTACTTTGTTTTTGCTTTTTTTTTTCCTCTTGAAGATACTACTCAATTAGTTGAACAATATTTCAGATCTTAAGAAGTAGCAAACTGGCATTCTTTTATTTTAAGGCAGAGTGAAGGCTTTGGCCTCAGATTTGCACCTACCTACTGCCACATAACTATGCAGGTAATTAGTGTCAGTACAAAAGGACTAGTATCTGATTTTAAACATAATAGTGGTATTTTGATTGTCTATCTGTATTGAAAAAGGTAACTTGAATGGCAGGACAATTTATCTGATCAGGTTGGGGGGTACTTAGTACACCATGCATACCCATGGTTTTTATACTTTCATTTTTATGTTGATGAAGAAAGATGAATAAGCTCATACTTTTAGTATTTACAGCTGAATATTACTGTACTGACTCAAAGAGTACATAAATAGCCAGGATCTCTTAAGGGAAACCTGAAAAAATTAGACGACTTCTACTGGCTTTGATGGATGTTTGAGCCCTTTCTGCACTGCTATGAAGTGCACATAACTTTACATAGAGATGTCCACCAGCTATTAAGCAGGGTAGAACAGCATTTAAATGCTACTCTTGAGGTTTTGCAATGTAGATGTCTTTTTTTTTTTGCAATGTAGATCTCTTTTTTTTTTTTTCTTTTTTCTTCCCCCAAAATAGTTGGATGTGGAAGTGCACTTCTTAAATCTCAGCAATTTGGGGTCAAATCTGAAACCAAGTGAAGGACAGATTTTTGCCAGTTTCTTTATTGGACTGAAAACAGGCTAAGTTTTGAGCTATTACTTCTGTGTCAAATACAATTACAAATAATTTGTATTTGGAACGATAGAAATTTTTTTGCAAGTGTTCATCTGTAATTGCAACTAATACATCTTTAGAATTCTTCATTTGACTGAAATTCTTTATTAAGCATTAATGAAGGCATCTATCATGAAGTAACCTAGGTGTTTTTAATCACCTAATTTGTTAGTAGAAGTGATTTCACAGATACTGTTCTGAAAGCATTCATTTTACTTAGCATACCAATATGCTGCCTACCTTTGGGTCTTCAACAGGAATTTTCTTGATTCTCAAGTTTTTCTTCTTTTAAGAGGTTTGTGGGGTTGGGTTGCTTGGCGGGGGGGGTGGTGGTGGTGGTGTTATTTTGGGGTTTATTTGGGTTTTTCTGGTTGGTTGCTTTTTTTGCTTCATGAAGACCAGAGCTTCATACTAGTAAATAGTGTAGAAACTACATCTATGAAAACACTACATCTCATTGTCCTTTCCTGTGATCTTAAAACAAGTCAGCGTGACACATAAAAAAGCATTTGCTTCAATCTGGAGAGAACCTGAAACTAATCCTGACTAAAGTCTTTTAATCATCTCAGTGAGTGCCAGTGATGTTTCACGTATCAGCAGTGTTGTTTATTATTAGACAATGTCTAATGCCTGAGTAACAATGCCTGCAACATGCACACAGCCACAGTAGGAGGTGTGGATCTGGCTCGGTTCGGTTGTGTTGCTTTTTCTCCCTGTTTTGGTAAATTGTCTGCATCTTCTAACTACTTTTTTTGAGCTGAATCAATGTGGTTTTTCTTGGAATCTTGACTCCTCTTCAGGTTTTTCCTTTTTTTTTTTTTTTTTTTTTAAACAGACATGCAAATAATATATTCTATTACAATTACACTTCTTGTTTTCAATCATGGAAATGAGAGGAGCTGACAAAAATAGTACTACAGCATTGTCAAGGTTGTAGTGTGTATTAAGTAATGCAGGGCAGTTTTAAATAATCTTTCCTAAAGAAAGACTTGTTTGACAGTGAATAAATGCAGATCATGTTCTAAGAAGCAACATGCAATTCTTGGGCCATCTACAATCAATTTATTGGAGAGTGAGATTCCCATGAGATTATTTTGTGCAAGTGATCAGAAGCGGTGATTGAGATACCCAGTACAACTGTGTGTTCTGTGAAGAAAGGAAACTTTCAGAATACATGGCGTCTATTTCTATAAGCTGAAAATAGTGTTAAAAACCCTGTTGCATTTAGTAACCTTTATACATAAGCTTCTGAAGACTGTTTTTGTAAGGTATCTTTGAGTATTGTTTTACTTTTTATGTGTATGTAGAACCCTTGAACTTGAGCTTTGCTTTCTATGTTGGCTGAAAAAGTAACCACTGTGGAGTACGAGAAAAGGTTCTGCCTTTTCTGAAAAATGGGAAATTAAAATTTTAGTAATAACTGTCAGTTCTTCATTAGCCTCAAAGGAAAACAAGTCAGTTGATGTGAAGAGGACATTATGTTTACCCTCATGAGTCACCTCTCAAATCTGTAAAGGAAGAAACTTTTTTTGAAATTTAAATTAAAATGAAATAGCCTTAGAATACTTGATTAAGCCTCAAGCTACTTTTAATTGAGTGCACCTAAACTGCTTTTTTTTTTTTTAAGGAGTTAAATTTCGCTCTTTTAATCTTTATTTCAGCCTTTACTATTTCACTGATACATTAGGTCTAGGACACACTTACTGATTAATAACTGTCTTGGAAGAACTTTTACAACTGATTGCTTTACAAGGAAAAGTGCAGTTCAAGATTATGGAGATCTCTATCTGCATAGTGTTCATCTGCATTTTAAAAATTATCTCATCAGTTGGGGCTCAGATTTGATGTCCTGGATTAGATCTCAGATATGGCTAAGTGTTCAGCTTCTCTCCTCCCAGTCCTCAAGCAGCTGTGACTGTTGCAGTTAAGCACAGATGTCATCTTCTTAGCTTCAGGGAAAGAAAGACTGAGAAGAGCATTTAGGGAGAATGGTGTTATCAACAACCTTAACATCCAGGATAGCTGTAGGAGAACAGCAGCAAAGAGGAGATGATCAACCCTGGGGGGGGGCGGGGGGGAGAAGAGTGAGCAGTGGCTTCCTGCCATCCTTTTGAGACAAGGGCAGTAAATAGTCCAGAACATCAGTACTTTTGTTGGAGAATGAGCAATTTTAGGTACTGGAGAGAGAAAGTAAATGAGTGCTGAAAAGTATCTTGATCTGTTTGGATTTTGAGGGCTTTTCTGGGGAACTATAGTATAGCATTAGAAAAGCCTTAGTAAAGTGAAAGAGGGTTTTACTGTAAATGGAGGAGAGGACAAATGAGTATTGATAGTAGGAGTAGACAATGTGAGGTTTCTGAGGTAAATATGATGGATTTTAACAAACCAGTTATATTTAGGATATACAGGACTGGTGAAGCTTATCCCTCCAATCCCAAAGATTTAAGCAGCAGGAAAAGTTTGATTAATACATCCTAATCTGAATTACGACTCTTACAACTTACCTCCTTATCTGAACCAGAATTTTCATCTAGATACGTTGTTCTGCATTGCTCTTCCCTCTATAAATCACTATAACAGAATTCAGAAATTAAAACAATTTCAGTAATGGAAAAGCAACTGTCTTGAGAAATATTTGTTTCAGTGACTGCTTTTGAAGTTGTTTCTAGCAGTTTACATAGGCAAATAAAGCACAAGGCTATCCTGTTGAAACCCCAGAAGAAATAAGGTAGAAGAGGTTGAGGTAAGCCACACTTCTGACTTTTTTTAAATAAAAATCAGCAATTTGTAATGGGATATGGCGTGGCTATAAAAGATAAGCCTGCCTTTTATTATGTGCTATCAGATAAATAGTAAATGTTGTGGCAGTGTAGAATGCATGATGGCATACAGGCCACAATATAGGTTAAGGTTTTTTTTTTAATTATACATTATAAGATGGGGGGGTGAGACATACCTGCATATCACTAATACAAGCCTTGACTATCAAATATATATATTATTTGCATCTTATTTGGAGTTACATGATGCTAACAAGTTTTACAAACATCATGGATTTGGAATGAATGTGCTCTTATCCATTCCAACAGAGCTTCCAGAACAGGTTACTGAAATGACATGAAACAGTAGTATAAATGTTAGGTGTCAGGTTGTAAGCTGGAAAACATTAGTAGTCTATAGAATGTAGTCCATGCTATACAACTGTGCAATCCCATCAGATAGCAGTAATTTTATGACGGATTAAATTTATGCCCTGGGAAAGGAATCACAAGGAAATTACTACCCCTTTAAACAATTTTTACTTAAGAAATGTGCTTAGGAGCGGTTAATTTGTTTCTTTATTAAAAAACAATAATTCTATAAAACAAACTAGAAACCAAAACAATTAAAAATCCTCATTTATTTGCTTCTGTATTCTAACTACTACTAGCCTCCCAACTGAAGATTAAATTCTCTGTATTCACCAGGTTATGGGTGATCCAGTTAAGAGGCACCTGTGTAGACAGGTATGCCTAGTCCCAAAATGCTCCTGTGAAGTTCCCGTCACAGATATTGCAAGATAGCACTCATAAAGTTTACTCTGGAGTCAACACTAGAATAGGAAAGTGTTATAGCATGCCCCCTTTACTCGCATTCGGATTACATTTTAACCATCTACCATGCACGGACAAAAATACAGCATTCAAAGAAATTTGTTTTACCTGAATATATTTTTTTAGGACAAAATGTAAGCTTCAGCCCCTTATCAGTAACTGGAGATACTACCACTGTGTAGACATCCCCACAAGGTATCTCGGTGATATCGCAGTGACTTAGACCTGAGCTAGGGGTACAGGTGAAATTGCCTTTTGAGCCATGTAAATCAGTATTATAGTTTATCGTTTCATCAGAAGCTCGCCAGTATACCCTGATATCATTATTGCCGAGTCTATATAGCTTCACCCCAGAAGGGCAGCAAGCACCTAATAGAATAAGAAACATTAGTAAGCAAATTTTGTGAACCCACTGAAACGAAGAAGTTCCTGACAAACTCTCTAAGGCTCAATTTGGAGTTTTAGAAAGTAGGTATTCTTTATTGCAGCGCTGGACACACAGGGGATCGCTCCACCTAGTGTCCGTGCCAAATCACTTAACCATAGAAGTTATATACAGTTAGAGTATACATATCCATTACATTTCCCAGAATTCATTAACATATGCAAAAGTCTCAGTCTTCACGCATGCTTAGTTTTAGCTCCTGGCTTAATTAGCGCAATTCTCACTAGCACCACCTTCTTATCTATTCTACTCAAGATACAAGGTTGGCTTCCTTATCTAGAATACTAAGTTTCAAGGCTTTTTTATCTACCATGTGTCAGGTCGGCCTATTCACAAGGTGTTCCTAACCATCTGCATCATTTTAACCAAAGAACTGTAAATATCTTCATTGTTCCTTTGTATTTGATGTTAATCCCTATCACCACAATACATTATAAATTCCTAGAGTGCATTTTAAACCAGATCATGTGATTACTGTCACACTAGATACCGGCATTTCAATGAGAAATTATTATTTCACAGAAAGCCAAAAGAATTCTTGAACTGAACTAGGGAAGAAAATGTTCTATCAGACTCATATTATGGAGCTGGAATTCAGCCATTGTTTTACACGTTGGAATATTGTTGCTCTCTTCTGACTATGGAGGCAGCAGGGCTGCCCTGGAGTGCCCAGAATCCTTTGTGGTCTCTAAAATTTAATTATGTCATAGCATAATTAAATTTAGAAATTGGTTCTGGAGCAATGTTACCAAAACTTTTTTATATGGCCACCTGACGGCTGTTATAAGAACAGGGTTTAAATTATATGAAAATAATCCAAAGTGCATTTACTTAAAAGAGGGAACTGCAAATGTACTAACTATGTATTGAATTTCAGCTGCACTATTTTTATGAGAGGAACACTATACGAAGTAAGTTGTATATTGAGTCTTTTTCTTCCTGATTGCATTTACAATTTACATACTGGAAGAATATCCTTGATATGTGCAACTGGATGTCAAACCCGTTTCACTGATAGCTTTCAGAGATACTGTATAGTTGGTGCTGCATGTGATGCATCCCAGGAGACAGTAGTTTTGAAGAGTGTGACACTTTGCCTGTCCTTTTGGAGATGCCAGTGTTGTTTCGTATGTCTGTGCACCCATCCCAACAGACCAGCTGATATTTGTAACAGACTGTGTCACTTGAGTTAGTATCAGGTCATTAGGGCAACAAGGAGCTTAAAAAGAACAAAAAATAGAGAAGTCAATTCTGTTTTGTACTTAGAAAATGGAAGGTATTTTGAGGGGTTGCAAGTAGAATAGTACATGATCAAGAGCAAAGGAATGAAGACGTGCATACTTTCCCGGCAAACATTAACATGCTCAAAAATACTTGACTATTCTGGCAAGCTTCTAATAGACAGAATGTCAATATAAGATCAATTTGTCTACAATGGTGAGTTATAACCCTGGAATTATTATGATTGTTCACCAAGATACTAAAAATTACTAAAATTTGTCATCAGAATATCAGGGTACATCTGTAGTTTAATTAAGCAGCGTCCACCTCTACCCCTCAAGTCATATAGCTCAGTCCAGCTCTGTCTCTGTTTAAAGTCTCTTCCTCTACAACATAAAATGACCACAGCCAAACTGCCTGTTAAAAATAATCCTGGTATACGTTGATCTCTGAACTGTGCCTGGGGATTGTCTACATTGTCCTGTGGTACAGGACAAAACTCTGCTAGCAAATTAATTGCAGGAATGGCGGGTAGGATGTGCTTTAATCTGTTCTTCACACTTTGTTTGTTGACACAGACATCACCTCATTGCCTCTCCCGGTAATATTAAAAGTCAAAATGCTGACAAGGAAGTTATGCATTACATGTGTGGATTATGCTATTATATTTTAATTAGCTGTGCCAGATGATAACTGGTTGCACTAAGGCTTCTCAGTATGAGGCAAGTGCCAAGTGATTGTTCCTTCTCACACACACAAAGACACACACATGTTTAACCAGAGGACATCCAGCAATAGATAGTATAATATGCAAGCATTGTAATTAAAAAAAAAAAAAAAAAAGCCAAAACTATATGAAGACATATAGAATTATTTTAATATTATGCTGCTAAATATTTTCCACTATATACAATTCCCACATACCTGTCTCTAAAGGGACACTGTAGCTTGGTAAGCTCTGTCCTGCTGGTGATCTTGCTATGGCACTAACAGAGAAAGCAGATCCACAGGGAAGACTAATTAAGGTACAGGAATTTCCAGAGCTTGTGCAATGCCAAAGTCCAGCCTCTCCTCTGGCAGTAACAATATATGTAGCTTCTTCATTGTTAGATTGCCAGTGCACACTGATTACAGAAAGAGCCTCCTTTGAGATATTTTTAATTTCAGGACTGCAGGGAGCTGAAATATTTCATATTAACAGTATTTAAACAGATTATTTATGTATACTATGTAAGTTACACATGAAAATTAACTTCCAGTTAGAACTGATAAACTACTTTGGAAAGTATATGATCCTTAAATGGTTACTCCTGGTAAGAATTTAGAACTTGTGAAGGAACTGACAACGTAAGGATTTTGCATACAAAACCAGAGATGAATTGTAATGTGATTTTCAAAAACATGGAGCATTCAGAAGCTTTCAATCCAAATCTGTTTTTAGGTCCCTGCTTACAGTATATTTTTAAAGACTTCCAGTATTTTTTTTATTTTTAATTTTTATCAGTTACAGTAACTTAGCACTGCAGTAATGCTTTTCATCCATGGATCACTGCAGTGTCTAATTAATTTTTTTTTCTGCTAAAGGAAAGTAAGAATGGTCATAATACCTGTTGCCACATACTTGGATGCACACGACGTGTTGCTGCCCCTGGCCCCACTGAAAGAATAAACCGTGATATTATAGCGGGTGTTGCACTGCAGGGCCGACAAGGTGCAGGCCGTGGCGGTGTCATTGCAGAGCACCTTGCTGCTCCAGCCAACAGCTCTTGTTTTGGTACATTTCAGCACCCCGGACAGGAGCCCAGCTGACCTGTACTGTGTCGCTTGACACGAACACGGCCCTGAAGTCGCTGGGGCAACAGGGTGCTGGGAACAGACAAGGCAGAGAGGGAAACATGAATGCGAACTGAAAACTGGCACGACACCGAAGAGCCTTGTTTCATTTATCTATGTGCTTCATGTCTTAAATCTCCAAAGGTGACCGATATTGTGCAAACAGTCTCATTAATCCCAGCCTTACTTCTTGAATTAATTCAGTACCCCTCCTTCCAAACCAGTAGAGGGCATTCTAATGTATAGGTAAGACATAGGAATTCTCTATTTCGTTGGTTTAAAATTTCAAAGCATCTAGAGGTTAAATAACTTTAACAATGTTCTTCACAATTTCCCATTGAACTTGGTTTTTTTTTCATTTTCCAAATATGAAAACTCTCTGTGAGGAAGTTTAAGACACCCTTCCTATGGCAATAGAAAAGGAAACAGGACTAGAATGCAAATGTTATGCCAGGACTGTGTGTTATTCATATGTTCTTGCCTGATGATTATGAATCATTAAACTATTTTCAAGTTTGTAAGCATGTTGGACTTCACTACGCAAGTTAAATTCAACTGCAATGTGAAATGGTTCTTTTTCTCTGCCCGCCTTTGTGTGTTTTGTCCAAAAATTGAATAAAAATAGAAGTTGAAGTCATTATCTTCCAATAAAAATGTCCAATCAGCTCTACCATAAAACACAGTTAAAGGAGTCAAAATGAATTGGCAAGAATACATTGCTACTTACCAGTACTGTAATTGAATACCTCACCCAAAGGACTCTGCCCTGCCTTGTTATACGCAAAGACACTGATGAAGTAAGTGAAGCCACAGTCCGACTGGAAATGGCATTGAGTATGTGATGTGTTGCAGTGCACTTCCAAGCCATCATCACTCTTCACAAAAACCACATAATAATGACCAAAATTGACGCTAGACCATGATACTAACAAATGACCAGGTTCATCCTCTTCAATTGATATATTTACTGGTGCACAAGGAACTGAAAAAAACATTTAAAAAAAAAAAAGGAAAAAAAGAATTGTAATCAGAATATTTTTATGGAAGTTATACTTTTGGGGAATAAAGGAAAATTAGGAATATATAGAATTATTCTACTCAGCTTGAACAGTTGTTTTGTCTTGTTCAAGACAACAGCAATTTATCTGCCTTTACAGAGGATGCTACTTACATTTAGATGAAAAGTGAGTATGATTTTTACAGAACAAAAGAGATGCTACCTTCATGTTTTACAGAAGAGAGATCTGCTTAAGGAGCCCGTGAACAAAAACAGTGGCACCAGGCAGTGTTTCAAAAGGAACTGGCACAGTTTATGCTCACAAATAATAGTTTTGTATGACAATCAGAATACTAGCTTGAATAGCAGTTGGCACCCAAAAGCCTTTATGTGAAAACCCTTTATATGTTGGTATGAAACTCACTGGCTGTGTCTGAATAGAACTGTCCTTTGCTCAGGTTTCCTTTCCGGTGGCATCCTAAAATGTCACAGTAAGCTGCGAACTCCATGGCTTTTGCTTAAATAACATTTCCTTTCTTTCTAGTTCAAAAAGTTTAGCTTGCGGCTATTAGAATGAAGATACATGATCTGGCTGAAGCAATGTTGGCTGAGAAGATTACAGCCCACAGCTTAAAAGTTGTCTCTTGCTTAAGGCTCTCTCATCCCATTAGATGAAGCTCTGAGTTGCTCACATGGATGATCTCTAACGCATATCAATGAGAAGTCAAAATGAGGCAAGTCACATCAAATAATTAAGTAAATAATGTTGTGTCTTTAAGGTAGCACATAATAACAAAAATGTTTTAGGTTTTGCTTACATAGGCAGTTCATCTAAGAGGTCAGGAAGCATTAACCTCTGACATGGCAGTGGTGCTAAGAAGCTGAAACGAGCAACCTTTGGTCCTGACAAAGCTACTACCTCTGAATGGTCTATGACAGTATCCTAATTTAGTCTAGTGGTGCTACTTTAGCTGAATGGGGTTTTGTTGACCTCCTTTCTAACTAACAATTAGATTTAGCCTAGAACAGTTCTCAGCCTAGGGCCAGTCCTTAATATATTTCTCCCAATCTATTTGTGACAGACCTGACACAGTAGGACAGATCTGCTATTCCCTACATTAGTTTTGCACTCGGAAAATTGACTTTAGAACAGGTATTTCTGGTAACAGCAAAATGCAGGCTTACTGATTCACCCAACAGTACATAGACCATTGCAAGTTTTTCTCACAGAAATATGAACAAAGTTTAGGCTATTATCCCCGAAGTACAAAGGTATATGGCACAGTTCATGCACAAAGTTCAGATGCAGAAATAACTATTTGAGAACCACTTGAGAATTGTAATGGACTAATTTATATTTGAAATTAAAGAAATATGTGTTAAAATGCCATAAGCAATATAAGGATCAATGACACATACTAGTTTTTAAGCTTACTGCATCAGTAGGTTTACTGGATCCAGCATCATTGTATGCTGTGACAGAAATGTAATATTCAGAGCCGCACTGGAGTGATGGCACCATGCAGGAGGCAGAAGATGTGTTACACTTCAGGTTCAAGAGTCCACTGGAGGCTGTCACGCTGTAAATTAGAGCTCCTTCTGTCGGCATCCAAGAAACAATAGCTCTTAAAGTACCACTATTAAAAGCTACTTGAACGTCTGCTGGTGCATTAGGACCTACAGTATATCAGTTTGGAACACATAAATACAACTTAGCATATGGTCTACAGACATGATCTTTTTCATAATTTGCAAACTAAATACAATTTTTATGGTGCAGACCTTACCCTCATTCATTTTAAAGTGACAATTTTTAAAATAGTTGTAGCTGTACACCGTCACAAAGCTTTCTGTTGAAACTCCTTGCCTTATTTGAATATTTGCTTCTCACAGTTAGAAAAATCCTCAAATCAGTCTAAGCTTGTGTAATCCTTACCCAAGCCTGTCCTAGGTACAACTTTAGTGGTAGTTAATGGTATCTTTGCTTCAATAATTTTCATTAAACATAGCCATGTCATCTGAGCTTTCATGAACTTTGAGATGGGGTAGAAATTATATGATCTGAAAATCTACCCAATGTATCTTTGAAAAGCATAACACAATCACACATACACATAAATACTTCCTGGTATATCTTTTTTTTTTTTTTTAATGCTTACTTGGTTTCAGAAAAAAAAATTTCTTACTTGTTCTTTGGTTATATGTGAAATCATCTCCAGGTATCCCATTGACATTCCAGGCATATGCCTTGATAGTATAGAGGGTTCCTGGATCTAGATTTGTAAATATCAAGGAGGTATTGGTGGTGTTCTCCTTCAGCATTCTGCCCAAACCATCTGATCTCATGAGGGACACAGAGAATCCAGCTGCCATATACACAGCTTTCCAGCTCACTGCAATGGAGTCACAACTCGGAGAACTAACAGACAGAATTGGAGCAGCCAAGACTGTTGGGAAAGAACACCAGTTAAGCTTTTGTTTTTTCAGTAATACTCTTTGAAAGGGCCAAATTTGAAATGAATACACAGAAACAACAATCACCAAACTCTGAGAGACAAATTCAGTGACAACAAAAACAAAAAAAAAAATTAATGCAAGACTGACAGAATAAATATGGAAACTGATTTGGTGCATCCATTATCATATTGTAAAATGATATTAATATCATTTGTAAAATGAATGTAACTCATACACAAAGTATGAAAGGTTGAGTGTGTAGAAGAATGAAAATCACCGAGAAGATACTGCATTTCCTTTCCTCTAAGTTTTACATTGTCTTATTATTTTATACTTTTAGTTGTTTCTTCATTTCTTCCATTCCCTCAAGTTATGTCTTTTGTTAAAATGAAATTCGATTCTGTTAAAATAAAATACATATATTCATACAAATTCTAGTAAAACTTCATATTAAACATTTAATTTACAGCATTGTCATAAAGTAAACTATTAATTCAGACTCTTGTCCTGGTTGTTAAGTCTGATGACCGAATTCTAGTCCTCAAAAACTGAAAGGAGAATATGATCAATAAAATTTAAAATACAAAATTATAATAATTCAGTACTGGTACATGCCTGGGTTATACTGTTTGTTTTCTGTTCAAATAAAAAAAAAAAAAAGGATGCTTGCATGAATGCTTTATATTATAATAACATTACAGAATTTGAAATAAGAATAAGAATTTGAAAGTCCACCTGTTTTTGCTTTTCTGAAAGGTGAAGGCTGGCTTTTTCCTCCTGAATTTACAGATCTGATAGTGATTCTGTACAAGGTGGCAGGTTTCAGTCCCGTCATTGTGCCTGGAGAATTTGTAACTACAGTTTCAATGAAGGAATCTCCATCTTGTGCAGTCAGCAGATAACTAGTAGCCCCAGGTACCACTCTCCATTCCACTGTGATACTGTTGCTAAGTTTTGAATAAGCTTGGTCAATAAGAGGTATGTCTGGAGTTGAAATGGAAATAATGATAGACATACTAAAGTTGGGGAACTCAGCCCTGTGAAACGCTAAGTGCTCTGAACATTTCACAAAGACAAAGTGCAGGACAAATGGCCTACACTTTCTATGAATGTTTAAGTTAAATGAAGTTTAAATGAACATTAACAAAACACACAGAGTCTTGAGATATTCTAGACCAACTTTCATCTTTCAATAAAAATATTCTAGTACCCTTGAAATCGCTATTGAAAATGACCATGATTTAACCTAGGTTGCACTGAGAGGTCTCTTTTTTGTCTTGCTCTATAGTTAATTAACTATACTGGATGTTTATAGAAACCAATATACAAAGCAATATATACAAAGCAGAAGTGGATGTTTATACAAAGCAGTCTGAAATAGGATGCTGAATCATAGGCATTTCTATATCAGAGCAACATATAATAATTCAGTTTGGAAGGGACCGTGGGAAGTCATCTTATCCAATCCCCTGCTCAGAGCAGATATACTTAGATATACAATAACATGACACATCAAATATTGCAGTTAAATGCTCTTCTATTATGCTAAGCTGCAGGCCATTCAGAAAGAGCTCGTGTACTCCTCCTGTGTACTGCAGTCACAAAAGTAACTACAGAGGGTGTATTTCTTAACCACAACTAATTTATGTTCAGTAATAAGGATTTTCAGACTAGAATCAGCATATGTAAAGCAAGTCCATATATTGCAAGGCTGCAAAAAACTCACTAGAAGAGAAAAAAAGATAAAATGAAGGTGTATCCACCTAAAACTAAGAAAAGGAATGAAAAAGTATTTGGGACGAAAGTATGCACCTTGAGGCAAACTTATTTATAGCAAGGCAGCTAATTTGGGATTTCAGAGACCCTAGCAAGTATTATACATGGTTACACAACTCCTAAGCATTATGTCTGCTCTCTTAGTCCCAAGCATTTTCTTATTCAGCTATAGTCAGACAAGCTCTTTTGCCCCATTTGTAAAAATGGTAATATATATTCTATATGACCATGCCTATGGAACATTTGCAGGTGTGTCTTTCGCGATCTTTGAACAAGCTATTGCACTATGATTTTTTTTTCCTTTTAAAATACTGTCTTTAGTAACAATTCATAAAAGTTTCTGTGCAGGAAATCCTTATGCAAGTCTAAGGGAGTTGCCTGCCTAACAGTCAAGTACAGAATATATAGCACGTGATTTATATCGCAAATAAATTACAGAACATTAATATCTGTTGTCCCATAACTAAGCTAGCAATAGAGGTTTTTTATACTTATCGGGATAAACACTGCTACTTTTTTATTTTTTATTTTTATTGTAATAATTACTTTTATAAGAAACAAATTCTACTGGAAAAACAACGGCTATTTCTAAAAATTATCAGTCAAATTATTTTAAAAACAGAATTTCAACAGAATATTTTTTCAATTACATTTCAGTGCTGAAATAAAAAAGCACTTCTGTTTATGTAGATTCTTCTTCAATGTCCATCAATGACTTACATGCTACAAGTCCTTTTGTGAATGAAACAAAAATACCATTTATCAGCATTAGTACTGAAAAATGTACATAGCTTCACATCTGCACTTGTAATGAAAGGGTAAGTGATTTGGAAAGCTGCAGTCTGAGCAAGCTGTGCGTGGCAGGTCAGGGACACATGTATATTTAAAAAAAACAGAGGGGAAAAGGAGCTAATCATGCTAATATTGAACTCAGTAGGAGAACCAGCAAAAGGCTTCAACAGGAATGGCAGCTATTCCCTACCAGTATAATGAAACATCAAGGACAAAATCCCAGTCCTACAGAGGTCAATGGAAATGATACTTCACAAAGTTTCTCTTACTAACCTGTTGACTGCATAATCTGTGTTTCTGCAAGAATAATTTCATTCTTGTCAATGGCTTCTGCTTGTATTGCATAAATAGTATTGGGAATTAATGAAGTTAGAGTTCCTTCAAGTGTAACATCACTAAAATGAGCCAGTAATGAATGGCCTACAGTATTCACAGCTGTAGCTGTGACTCTGTAAGAAGAGGCTCCTGAAAACTTGGGCCATCTGAGATAAATGCTTCGTAATGTCACATCGTATATAGACATAGAGAAACCTAAAATAAAAAACGATTATCAAAAAACCTTTTCAGTCATTTCCTGAATTTAGTCAAGTTTTGACAAGAAGATTGTTCAGTGCCTTATCAAGCATCTACGTGACCTAATTTTCAGATAGGCATTCCACTGAATTTGGAGTGCTGTTTTCCTTGTTCACTTTTGTAATCCACTAATTACTGTAATAACTGCTGCTTGCCCTCATAATATCATGCTGTGATGATGGTTATTTTTCTTAAACTTACCATACGCTGTAGTCTAATTATATTAAAAAATACTGGGTATAATCTGAATGTGAATATACAACCAATGTCAACAGTATTCCATGCATGAATAGGATCAAATGCTTTTTTTGCAAATCTTGGAAAGAATATGCTACAACAAGCATCCAGATACTGCAACATGTCTGCAACGATTAAGCATTTAAGACTCTTGACAGTGCAGTGTATGCAGGAACGTGTACTATCTCCAGAGAATGAATGAATTCTGAGAGCATTTCTTGTAATCTTGCATTCCTCGTATTTTAAACTAGTCAGTATTCACATTTAAAGAAATAGGAGCTGTAGGCATGAAATACGAGATTGAAGAAAGTACAAAATGCTGTAAAACATTGGAAATATTTGTGCTTAGGAGATCACGCTTGTTCTGGTGGGTTTTTTTGGGTTTTTTTTGGGGGGTGTGGGTTTTTTTATTTGTTTGGGTTTTTTTTTTGTTAAAAGAAACAACAATTAATTGGGTGCAAATATGGGGCAGTTTGAATCCTATTTGTAGCACAGTTATGTAGGTAATGAACAGCACAATTTGTCCAGCTGAGTGTTCTCCCTGGTTCACGCTAGTGTCAAGGCGTAAGTGGTCTGCCAGAATCTTTGTGCGAGTGTCTAACAGAATTGGCACTCCTAAAAATGGGGTTTAAAATTTATAAAGATATCAACAGATTTTTAAAAGCTGAATCAAACTTAAAAACAATTTTTGTTTATACAGCTGCTAGAACTTACAGAATGTTGTATTAGAAATCACACGTGTGTGTTCTCTTAAGACCCATCCAAAAATAACCAGGCAAAACCAAAATACCACTTTGAAGATTTACCTGTGTTAGCTGAAAAGATCTGAAAAGGAAGATGTAAAAAAATTAGAAACACAAAGTGAAATATTTTATTTGGAAAAAAACCTCATTATCTTAGTAACAACAGCAACTTAAAATACTACATTTTTTAACACATTTTACTAATGTGATGTATTTGCTCAGATTCTTTAAGCACGCAAAGTTTATGCAACGAATGAGATTTGGTATAGATCATATTATTTCTTCATTTTCCTCTCTGAATCTGCCTATAGATCCACTTTTCAGTTGTTGACAGACTTAGAAAGACCTTGGGTCCCAATATATTATTTTATTTTTCAGTCACTTGAAAACACTGCAAAAATGTAATAGCAACAAAATATGAATGTAAAAGTGGGTGTCAGATAGTCTCTACCCTAACTTTTACAAAGAGTAAAAAAGAGTACTCTTTACTTTTACAAAGAGTACAGTATCAATCTTGAAAATAGTTTTAAAGCAAATGAGTTGCACTCACCATTTCTAGGCAGTTGAAAAGCAGTCCAATAAATATTAATGATTTACTTTTTGCACCGCACATCTTGTCAGAACTTTGTTCCAGCCTTCACATGGGGATGAGCTCAGGCCGATCCCTGCTGCGACCAGTAATGTTTTGTAGCAGTGCTGTCACTGTACGTTTACTCCCTGGGACGAGAGGAGGTTGCGTTAGGTTAGGTCCTCCCCCCTGCTGGACTACAGCCTGCCAGCGGTTACCAACACCATGGTGAAATGAGTCCAACGTAGCACTGAACTTTTAGGCAGGTGGGCGGTGGGGTTTTTTCCCTTCTGTTACAGAATGCAGTTTCTGTATTGCTTATACAAGATTCATAAAATAATTAAGCCCAATGTAAATTCGAAATCTGCTGTCCAGCTTATTATCTATTGCCGGTTTTGTCTACTTACAAGGACCTTTTTTTCTGTCAGGAATGATGCTCTCGTCGCACTCCCCTTTGAATGGAACACCGCCGTACCGACTGGGAACCACTCTTCCTCACGCTTCGCGTTTTCCTCTCGTTTCTTCGTATTCGTAGCAGCTGCTGTTTCCCCTTTGATAACACGCCTTTGTGTCTTCAAACTGCAACTTCTCACAAACGATTTTAGGCGTCAAGAAACGGTATCTTTCTATGAACCGATAGTGTTCTCTTCGGTGGCTTACACGAACGTAACAGGGAACCTGGGGACTGTTTTCATGAGGGAGCCACGGTGGCGAGGGGAGTTTTACACCCCGAGGGGACCCGGGACCACGGCAGCTTTCGCGAAGGCCCCCCCGGCTGCCCCTCACACCTCGCGAGGAGCCCGCCTCGGGGCTCGGGGGGCGGCTCCCGGCCTCCCGGGCTCACCTTCTGACGAGCAACAGGGGACGAGCCCTGGTCACCGGGCGCTTCCCCAGCGGGAATTTCGGACCCCATCACGGCAGAGAAAGGGGGGCCCTGCAGCTGGCACGGCTCC
>NW_009198049.1:0-4051 GCF_000690835.1 Fulmarus glacialis
AGGTCTTTTCCAACCTTAATGAATCTGTGGTTCTATGATTCTATGATTATTCTTGATTCTGAAAGAAATACTCTGGTGATTAAGACTACACAATAACCTCTTAGAGATCAGAGTTTAATTCAAAAGCTGTGTCCTTATGTCTTTATTAAGTTTTTATGATCCTCTACACTCTGATCTGTAAAACTGACAACTTAGCCTTTGTATGTCTTTAGTACAGACTTAAAGCAGCCTTGAATAATTTATATAGAAAAATATGATAAATATGTTGCTGAATATTAACAACAGCACTTAATCACATTTGAATTTATTGGCATATAATATATTTATATTATAAGGGGACAAAAAAAAGACATGACTGGACACTATAGGCATTCCTCACTGAAAACACTGCCTTCCAAATGAAAGGTACGGCCAATCAGCTCCTTAAATAAGTGTTCTTTTTTTAAAATATGCTATGAAGGAGTGAAAAATGCTCTATAGGTTTCTCTCTCCATCTTTAGCCACTGGTTCATATATCTAACATAACATTTATAGACAGGCACTTCACCACAGTTAACCATTGACACGATCATTGACATTATAGTTTACATCAGTCATGTTATTTATCAATTTCTTTTCATAAGAATATTTGAAGAAACTTCCAAAGGCTTTTCCTGACCCCAAGGAAAACAAAGCAAAAGCCAGATTCTTTTAACAGTACCCTTAACAATGGACTTAAATATTTTAGCATCTTTTTTATATGAATAGTTATATAAATTATTTTTTCCTACTTAAATATTTCCTACTTAAATACTTAGTATTCATATATCCTCACAGTCTTAATTTGTGCATGTCTCAGAAGAAAAAAAAGAATATCCTTAAAGAAAGTGTTGGATTTTATTGATTGATATTTTTAATTCTACTGAGTTATCAAACCATTGAAAGCAAAAAATTTTGGTAGAATATTTTCCTTTGGACACTGTTGCCAAAATCTATTAGTGGGATAATATCTGTATATTTCTCAAAATCTTGTATGAAGCCACTATTCATATTGGAAGCTCAACATTTTTTAACAAGAATGTAACATTCTTTATTTTCTTTATGTTTGTTTTTGAACAGTAACTGCGGTGGGCACCATAAATGCAAAAAACCAACAGAGTTTCAACTAGATCTAAACACAATCCTTAAAGCAAAGAACATATGAGATGGACATTGCATTCTGCATCCAGGGACTGCAGAACACAATTACTTTGAATCAAGCTTAATCAAGTGTTTGATTAGCCACATTGCTCCAGGGCCATTCATGGAGTAAACAATGGTAATTTCTGAAGTTATGTAGTTTAATTTGTGATCTATTTCAGGTCCTGAATTAAGTCAGCTGGGAACTGCAAAGACAAAGTGAAAACCAGAAGCTGAACAGAAATATAAAAGGATGAAAATCAGTTTGTTACCACTAGTAGATAATGGATGTAAAATCATGATACAATAGGAGTGATAATTGCACTTGCAAGATTAGCCTAAGAATATAATAGACAAACTTTCAGAATGATGAACCTGAACTTGAGTAAGAGACTAGCGTGAGAGATATTTTTTATAATTAACGAAAAGTAAGGTAATTTTTTTTTCCTGGCCTAATTAATTCATGAGTTTACAAAATGTTAATTAAATTGTATGTCCACATATTGAAATATATTTAAAACTAATCCATTAAAAAAAAAAAAAAGCAAAAGCAAACCAACAAAAACCAAACCAACCAAAAAACCCGGAAAGACAAAGGTTTGAAATTCAAAATTAAAACTAAAATGAGATAACCTTCCTTTATGAATCACAAAAGCTGCTGGAAGCTTCAGCACCCCTCCAAAACTTTGTAACTTATCTACATTTTCCATAAAATATGTAATTCTTAGAAAATTTCCATCTTCTGTCGAGGGTAGCACCAGATTTCTGCAGCTCTGTTTCTAACCGATTCTGTCAGTGATGACATTACAATGATACTCGTGCACAGAAAGAGATAAGTAACAGTATATTTATAAACATTCCTAAGAAGAAATATGCTTTCACATGTCTTTCCATGTGGGAATTTGCTAACAATCTTGAAATTTAAGTTCAGCTAATACTGTAGAAGATAATTCACATACGAATGACTATAAGAAACCAAGAAACACACCAAAATAAGCAAGGCCATTTTGTTCTATGATGGAAGAAGAAATTATATGCACGCATAATTTGGATAGGGGAGAAGAGAGATTTAGAATATTTTTTTTCCTTACTTTAGCACACAGGGCAATGGTCTTTCAGACAACAAATGCCAGTTTAAGGGACAACCAGTGTGGATGAGTGAGGACATATATTTGTCATCATTGGAAATTTTCACCCAAAATAGCCAAAGCCTGTTCATATTTGACATTCATCCCACCATCATTGAGTGGGATGTTGAGCCTGAAGGAAAACTTGGCATATAAGTTTGCTGGACCGTGAGGACCATGTCAGCCCCAAAGATTCAACTTGATAAGTTAGATAAGGGCCAACCTGACACTGGAAAGATATGAAGATGAATTAGGAGAAAGGAGGGGAGCACTGAACTTTGGGAAAAAAAGAGGAAAAAACTTGAATTTAGTGGATTAGACCTCCTGCTTGGGGAGCCCCAGATGGTTCCTAAACCTTTGCCATCGAAATTGAACAAGTCTGCCTCTACAGACATACAGGCTTACTAGTCAAGGTGTAGGAAAGCTGACTTAATATCATTTAGATTAAACATGTAGTAGAGGCTCAAGCAAATCTAGAAGGAAAGGACATTTTTAGATACGATCTTAAAACAGAATATTAAACGTTTTTCTTCATTAGTGCTGCCTATAGCTTTAGAAAATTTTGTCAGTGAGTGTGGTTTTAATTTAATTTGGTAAATTAGTCTTTTTTTTTTTTTTTTTAACTGACCTAAACTGATTTGAGTGTGACTGCAAGGTGACCAGCCATTACTAGGTAACCCTTATACAAGACAACCGATATTAAACAGGGCTTAGTTTCTCAAAACTTCATCAATCCTAATTCAATGGTAACAAAGTATTTCTTCCCTTAAGTGTTGTGACTGAGCGCTGTTAATGCAAGAATTTCTATGGGAGAAAAGGGTTCTCTGGGAAACAGCACAAGCCAAAGAAAATGAGCCATAGTAATAGGGAGAGCATATGAACTGAAGTGCCTGGGAAGAGTTTGTGCGTAGATATTATTCTAGTAAAAAATCTTCACTTTATTTCATAGAATCCTAGAATAGTTTGGGTTGGAAGGGACCTTTAAAGGTCATCTAGTCCAACACCCCTGCAGTGAGCAATGACATCTTCAACTAGATCAGGTTGCTCAGAGCCCCGTCCAACCTCACCTTGAATGTTCCCAGGGATGGGGCATCTACCACCTCTCTCGGCAACCTCTTCCAGTGGTTCATCACCCTCATCATAAAAAGTTTCTTCCTTCTATCTAGCCTAAATCTACCTTTTTTTAGTTTAAAACCATTCCCCCTTGTCCTGTCACAACAGGCCCTGCTAAAAATTTTGCCGCCATCTGCAGGGAGTGCCTGAGCCTGTCGCTTGTACGGGAGGGCAACAGGGACAATGCCTGCGTGCGCTGTGACCAGGTGGATGATCTGCTCAGCCTGGTGGCAGAGGTGAAGGAGGAAGTGGAGAGGTTAAGGAGTATCAGGGAGTGTGAGAGGGAGATAGATTGGTGCAGCTGCACCCTACCATCCCTGAGACAAGGACAGTACATGGAGGCTCCACGTGAAGCGGAGGATCCCCTGCCCTCTTGCCGCCAGGCAGAAGGAGGGGACCCAGGAGATGGGGGGGAATGGACACAAGTCCCTGCTCGGGGCGCCAGGCAAATCCCTGCCCGGCCTCCCTCACCTCAACCTTCCCAGTTCCCCCTCCAAAGTAGGGGCTTTGGAGCTTGAGGGCCAGACAAACAAGGAGGTAGAAGAAGGCCCATCCAGGGGGTTGCCCAAAGCGAGTCAGTCAGCCCCATGCATTACAACTGCCTCCGCTAAGAAAAAAAGGAGGGTAATTGTTGTGGGGGATTCCCTTCTGAG
>NW_009198050.1:0-45664 GCF_000690835.1 Fulmarus glacialis
TGCCTGCCGGGTTAAACCACAACAGACAGTAAGGAATGCAACAATTAGTCCACTTAGCTCCTCATGAGGACAGCATCTCTTTCCTGTTCCGATTTTGTCACCTATTCATCTCTACCTATACCATTCATGCTGTTGTCGTTTCCTGGACAGCTGGCAGCAACCATTTTCCTGGCATGCCTATTTTCTCAGTTGGGTTTTACTCCAAAATCAACGTATTTCTACTCTTTGCAGAGCTTTACTTCCACTGTATTTTCTTGCGCCTGTCTGGGAGCCAGGAAGCGTATTACTATTTCATGACTCAGGGAACAAATTACTCTATTTCAGCATTCTTCCTCAAAAGTCGTTTTACTTTTCAATCTATCCCTTCTTTCTGGCACTTGGAAAAGTAAAAACTTCTCATTGTGTTTGATGAGCATTTAAGTGAAATCCTCTGAACTAGCCCAGGGTGCTTATTGTTAATGTAACAGGAGCATCCAGGAAGGAGAGCAGGGGGGAGTCACTTCCATTTGTCTATGGTCACTTCTTTCATGGGTGCTCCCTACTTGAGCAAAGGACTGCTGGCAGAAGGAGGAAAGCTGGCTGTATTGCCAGTATTTAGAGTGTATGCCCCGGAGGTTTCATGACCTGGTAGGGAGGGTCAAGGATTTTGGTCTTCTCCTACCATTCAGTGAAGTGTTTTAGCTAACTATACATGTGTGTCTTACTTGTCTTAGGTAATATATAGTATATTAAAACAAATGCATGCTATTTCTTAAGGTTTTTCTTAAAATAGAAACAGAACAACATTTTTAAAAAGTAGAAAAAAAGTGAATTAATGATCCATAATATGAAAAGATCATCAAGTTTTGAGAATAAGTGGTTTCTCAGTTTGTAATTTGGCTGACGACAAGCTGACTGATGAAAAACAGGAGAGATGAAGCAGTAGAACTCTTCAGAGTTACAAGAGCCGCATCAGTTAGCATCTGTTATCAGTGGATGCCCCCTTCTGTCACACTGGGACACACTGGTTTTGACCTTGTGTTCTGTCCACACTACATACATGCTAATTCTCACTTTAGCTCTATTATGAAGAAGGCCAACTTAAGAGCAGATATGAGGTAGAACAAACTCTCCCCCCTAGATATAGTGTCTCCTGATTGTAGGTACAGGATAGCAGCAAACCACTTAGCTCTCTAGCTCTTATCTTTCAGGGATATCCGCAATACCTGCTTGCCTTACAGATGATCGCTACAAACAAACACCCCTACTGAGCTCCAAAGCAGCTGTCTCATTTTTGTGCATAACTATATGAAATGACACATTTGCAGAAGGAAGTGACTTGTTTGTCCAGAAGAGAATGGGACCCTCGTCAATACATGCCAGGACCATTCTTTCAAAGACAGCTTTGCAGCTGGAGAGTTGCCCGGCAGCAGTATGATGAAAAAGACTGACGCTGGCTCAGTCAATTAAACCAGCAAACAGCACTTAATCTTAAACCAGCATGCATTCAAATGAGCTGAGCTTCTGAGTGTAGCTCAGCGTAGTTGACTTCTCTTTTGCAGAGCTGCACAAGACTTTTGGGTAGCAGGCTGTCAGGGCCCTGAGGACACTAACGGGAATTGCAGTCCCTGTCCAGTCCTCCCTCCTCCTGCCCATGGGTCCTGGAGCCCCATTTCAGCTCAGCCTTAATTCCCTTCCTGAACTGTGTTGTAGGTGTTCCCATCTCTGGTCCTCCCTCCCAGATGGACCTCAGACCTATCCTGTAGATAGCCTGCCTCCTGGATAGGATGGGCCCCTTGGTTCATATGGCTCTCTCTCCCTGACAGATTTTGGACTCACATTGCTGCCTTCTCTTCAGTCCTGTTTCTGGCCCGGTCTCCTTTTGCTCCTGATGGGACTGCCTGGATCGACCCTGGACCTGGTTCATTGCTTGCCATGTCAGGGGCTGCTGATGCACCCTGTGACCAGCAGGGTCCTACCCTCGGGTCCTACCTTCAGAAAAATAAAAGACACGCTTTGGGACATGCTTGGTTTTTTTGCATGGAAGAAGCTCTGCTCCTCTGATCCGGGGTTTGAAGGAGGAAGTGTACTTTTTGATCAGCTTCTTTAAAGGATCGCTCATTTGTCTGCCTAGCAGGTATGCATCCACTTAGGGTATGTGATGTGGGCGAACTCACAGAGCAAATTTGAACTTACTACTGACTGTCCAAAGTGAAGTTGACAATGCAATCCTAAGTACGGTGCTGATGAGTTTTTAAAAAATCTGTCCCTTTGTCAGCAGGTTGGCCATACTAGACCATTATCTGGGCAGAGGTTAAAGGAAGCAAAGGAACAGCCCCTCTTTGACTTCAAAATCTAGAGAGTTGAAATCCCAAGCTCAGCCTTTCTGAGTTTGGATCACCTTCCTGGTGTGTTAGTCCAAGAAATCAAAGGATAATCTGCTCTCTATGGTTCAATGTTGGCAGTCTGACTGGCAGCAACTACATTAAAAAAAAAGAAAAGCAACATGGCTGTGCAGATAAAGAGAAATGGAAATTTCAGTGTCATCTGCTGCAGTGCATGGGGAGGGTGGTGAGTTGCGAGCAAGCTATGTAGAGCTAGATCATGCTACTTTGTTGGATACTGTGGGATTGCTGGCTAGTTCCTACCAAAGTACACTATGAATGTGACCTGTCTCTCACAGAAGGTCCTTGTACTTCAACAGAACAGTCAAAAACCTTTCTTCTGTGTGTGACCCATAAGCTACAGGGAGCCACTACCCACGAGCTACTGCACGTGAGACACTTCCTCCTCATTAGTTAAGTTGCTGCAGAAGTACTTACCTTGAAGTGTGTGGATTTTTATACGATTGTAAAAAGTATGCATAGTCATTTGATAGAGAGATTATTTTTGTTCAATTACAGGTATATAATGAAATGCTTGATTTTATATACCTACATAAAAATATGAAAATCTTAAGTTTCAGGCAGTTCAATATTTTCAGGTATAGTAGTTAATCACCAAGTTACTCAGCTATAATTATACACATAAGCTGAAAGGAAAATTACCTAAGCCTTTGACATTTCTGTGGCTTGATTTGTACTTCACATGTAAAGTAGACACATCCACCAAATTTAATGTTGTAAAATATTTGTGTTACAAGGATGTATTTAATTTCTAATGAAGGATTAAAAAAATTCCTGTATTGAAATAATACATGAACGTAACAAAAAGATTCATTCTAGCCCTGGGAGATTTTAATCTCTAAATGCTTGAATGTAGTATAATACATATTATAATATCGTGAGTCTTAGGATAATTTCCTAATACATCTTTTCTATATTCTGTTTAGTGGAATATACACTGTTTGGCTAGTCAAAACACATGTGTTGGTGAGGCAGTCAACATGCATTTAGATTCAAACTGCCACATTCAGTGCTCTCCCTTGCTCTGTGGGTGTTAGGGAGCTGTGCTTATTGTGGCAAGAAAGGCAGCAGGATGAAAGTCATAAATCAGTAGGAAATTGTCATTAGTGTCTGTAATAATTTGTCTTTATTAGCATTGGACAATATATTCAGAAAAAAAAAGAACTACCATATAAATACTACAAACTGTGTTTTTTGTAATTGCCCTAGTTTGCCGTAACAAATTTCTGGAAAGTTTTTGGCTTGCAATAAATAAAGACTGTGCAGAACTTCTGTCCCATTAAGTCAGTTGGCATTTGCTATTGATTAATTTCACATTACCCATATAGCTCATGTTTTTCTTACATAAAATTGCAAAAAATTCAAGGTAGATTTTGTATGGTTTAAACCCTACCTGCCAAATCTTTGCTGCTGTGCAACAGAGGGTAAAAGATGCTTGAAACCAGAGAGAGCAAACAAGTGGGAGCATGACCTGCTCAAGAAACTAAAATATTTTGGGGGATTTAGCCTTTTAATTTTAATCACACTTTTTATTTTTTCTCTCAGATTCTAGGGAAATAAGTATACAAAGCCTAAAAGGGGTTATTTCTGTTTGCTAAGAAGAAAATTGACTGGGGAACTCACCTTTCAAGAGATGAAAAAGATATTAAGAACGATAATGCAAAAGGTTTATGGCTTTATCATAAGAAGTATCACAGTCACACAAAATCATCTCTATAGTCTGAGGTAAGATGAGATATAATTTTGTTCTCTATTTTTTTCTTTTTAATGGATTACCAAATTCAGATTAGAATGGATAGCAGAGACGCACTAAGTAGTGGAAGACATTGCTAACCATTAAAAAGCATTAGACTAGGACTGATTATATTTTAGCAATAATTTTTGTAGTTAACTTTGATTGAAACATGAAACAGACTCATGTCTTCTGTAACTGATCTATATTAGGAATCAAGCTGGCTTCTAATATTTAAATTTCAAATTAAATAAACAGAAACTGGGACTAAAATTCATTAATCTTAACATTATCCCAAACAGACCGGCTTTAGGAGTGAAGAATTGATTAGCTTATTGTAGTCCTGTAGCAATGAATAGGTTTGGTAACAATCACTTTGTAAGTAAAGTCATGCTCCTAAAAGAATACAAAAAATCCACACCACATAATTTTTGACATCCTTACAATAGTATTTACTAATTTTTAAATTTCATATCAAAAAACAATATAGCACACTCAACAGAAATCAGAAGTATTTAAAAATATACATGATCTTTTAAATACATGGAGATCAGACTCTAATATTGTTGTTCAGTAGAACTTCATTCATGTTTC
Organism: Fulmarus glacialis; assembly: GCF_000690835.1. Classification (NCBI taxonomy): domain Eukaryota; kingdom Metazoa; phylum Chordata; class Aves; order Procellariiformes; family Procellariidae; genus Fulmarus; species Fulmarus glacialis. Next base: position 4,711 of record NW_009198050.1, read on the forward strand.
ACAGCAGCCCAAAATTTCAAAGCAGTTATTCTGAAAGGTGAAATATGCCAAATCTAAATCATTAAACAAGCTTTGGGGTGAATACTAAATTAACATTTAGAATTATTTATCAATACTGTATAGTGATCACAAATTTAAATAGATTGAGATATGCCTGATAATCAGCACAAATCAGCACAAATGTTGTAAATTAATGAGCAGTTTTGTTGGGTGTCAACGTAATTGCCATTTCCTTTTGAAATTAAGTTCTCATGCCTTTATCTCGCGACTGTTTACTGTAAAATACATGCTTACTCTCTGTCCAGAGAGCACTAAGTAAAACCATGAACTGAGTTGAGTACCTAACTGCTTTATTTATCTCCTTCTTGTACCTACATTACTTTCTTTCTGTCTTATGAAATGCTTTCATTCATAGCAATGCAGTAGGTCTTTTACTAGGAGAAGTCAGGATTTTTTTCTCTGCATTCTGGATTTAAGCCTGAAGGATTATGAGACTCTTCTGGAAGTTGAGAGATGTGGGATTGGACCCCTCTCAGGCGAGGAAGAGTTTTGAAGTTTTGTTTCCCATTTTTTTCTTGTCCGAGTGCTGTAAGTGTTAGGCTGTTAGGCAAAAGACAAACCACCATCTGTGGGGTTTTTTTTGAAAGATTACTACTGCTTTATTGGAACTGTCCTTAAGAGACCCCCCTCATCCTAGATCACAATGCAGGTGTTGAATCTAAACTCTGGAAGGAAGAGATTCAAGCCAAATATATATTTTTTGGTGTTTCCTGTTGTGTCCTTACTTTAAATTTTAGTTAGTTGTCAGAGGTGCTTTATTCTCTCTTTTGGCAGTAGAAATGTCTAGCTCTGGTGCCTGGAGTCATCATGATGAAGTCAGATAAATACATGTCAAGTGTTCATCCCCCAAATTTAGGGACCTGTAGGTAAGAAAGTGGTCAGTATACTGCAGTGCAGTATTGCTATTCAGAGAGATTTCAACAGGCTGGAGAAATGGGCTGACAGGACTCATGAGGTTCAGAAAAAGCAAATGCAAAGTCCTGCACCTGGGGAGGAATAAGCCCATGCACCAGTACAGGCAGGGGACTGACTGGCTGGAAAGCAGCTTGGCAGAAAAGGCCTTGGGGGTTCTGGTGGAAACCAGGTTGAATGTAAATAGACAGTGTGCCCTTGCACCAAAGAAAACAGACTGCATACTGTGCTGTGTGAGCAAGAGTGTAGGTAGCAGGTTGGTGGAAATGATTACTCCCCTCTGTTCAGTGCTCGTCAGCTTCATCCGGAGTGCTGTGTCCAGTTTTGGGTTCCTCAGTGGAGGACCACTGAGATGATTAGGATATTTGAAAGGATGTGACATACAAGGATAGGCTGAGAAAGATGGATTTATTCAGTCTTAGGAAGAGAAGGCAAAGGGGAGATGTTGCTGTCTTCAGGTACTTAGCTGGAGGGAATAGAGAAGACAGAGCTTCTTACATTTGCTCAAGGACAAAAGTTGCAACATGGGAAATTTTCAATAGATATTAGGGGAAAGAAAATTCACAACAGGGTATTGAAACACTGAAAGAGGTTGTCAAGAGGCTGTGGACTCTTCATCCTTGGGGATATTAAAAACTTGACAAGGCCCTGAGCAACCTGATCTAAGCTGAGCAGTGGGTTGGACTAGACAGATGATCTCCAGATGTCCCTTCCAACCTGAATTACTCTATGTCTCTGTGACTCTGTAATGTCTCAATTTGTAGATTTAGGTCTGAACAGTTCACATGCTAAAATATGCCTCATCTATATGACTCGTGACTTAAGAAGTTAGATGCCTTGGCTCTTATTAAAAATTCCTGTGACTATTTGCATGTTTAGGCTTCTAAGTAGCTTTAAGGCATATTTCCAACCCTTTTTCCTGTCAAGCTAATGTGTCATATAGCTGTTATCTTTCCTTTCTTGAAACAGTTTCCAACAGGAACCCTAATCCTCTCTGTGTAAATGCGGAGTAGCCAAAACTAAGCGGGTCCTATCTATGAGTGTTACAGGGAACAAACCATTGTTTTTTTCACAGTTAAATACCCAGATGAATCTTTTGGATATTCATCTTCAAGGAATGTATTAAATTCTTGTATACTGAAAACCTGATATTTCTGATTTGACTGGGCAGGATCCAGTGTTACATGTGATCTGGAAAAAGAGAAAGGATACTGAAGACATACTGATGCTGTTGTGTTCACACATAGGTAAAGAAAAATAAAAGAAGTAAGTGATGCTGCTTTGTATACTACAGTAAAGGATCTCCAGTCTCAGTCCCTGTATTGTCTTAAACATATGCCAGATTACTGGTTTGAATTGTAATACATTTTTTAAAAAAAGAGATTCTTAATGTTAGTCCAGGTTGCTGGAGTTAACAATTTTTTGTTTTACTTCTGGACATCATCAGTTCTATTTGACCTCTGGTAGAGTTATTGAGAAGGTTAAGAAAACATGGGATATCTAAAAATTGAAAATCTGGTTCTCCCAAAAGGGCTTAGATCACAATTCCTAGACCGTCACACTTGTTTGCTGTTCCAGCATATGGAGAGTCCTGATTGTGATATGGAGATTAAATTGCTGAAGTACAGTTTTAATTTTGATGGCATTTCCTCAGAAGTCACTCCTCATAAAACCTGTTTGCTAAATGAAATTAAGCTCCATAGAGAGTGTTTTAAAGATGGGTTCAGAGGGTTTAAAAATGGTCCCTCTTTCACAAATAAATTTACTTGCTTTCCCTAGTCATAGTGCAGGAGACCTAGAAGGTAAGAATCCGATACCTCAACAAAATGTCAGTCTAGGGATGTTTCAAAGAGATAGCTCTCTGAATCTAAAGGCTATGAATATGCAATTATTGTCATGTCCCTGGAATATTTCCAAGCCCCTTGATAGAGAAAAGATATGCAATTTGTCTGACTACCTGTAACCGTATACATGTGTATATCTAACCATGTATATATATACATGTGTATATATAACTGTATAGATGTTTATATCTTAGCTACTCACCCTTAGGTCCTCTTTATAATCGGTGCAGAGAAACAGGCACTTCTAGGTCACTGTTCTCCTTGTCTTGGAGCCAACATTTAAAATGGGAGAGATGTCTGTATTGTTACCATCAAAAATTATGAGACACAAATAATACTGAAGATGACAACTCTCATTTTTAAAAATCTTGTTTAATCATATCTCCCCAAAGCTACCCATGAGTAGAAAAATGTAAGGGCTACCCAGGAGTAAGCTGTCCTTTTGTACTCAGAATGTATTAATGGGAATAAAAAGGCTTGCATGACATCTAATTTGCTCTGCAAAAGCTGCTTATTTTAGAACATAGAAAAAGACAAAATGGTTTTGCCGAGTCATTCTGATCTGACCCAAATACATCCAACTGGTGCCACGGAGCAATATTTTTTCTGTTCAACTTTATTGATACTTAATTTACTTGGCTAGAACAGAAGCTAGGTACTAGTTCAAAGGCAAACACACTTGGCTGTAATAGAGGAAGCGGGCCACTTGATGGAGCCATTAGAAGTAAGGAAGCCAGCCTGCCTCTCGCCGTGTCTCTCTGATTCTTCCATTGAAATGTGAGCTTGTGCACCTAAAACATACATGTAAAATACAGCAGTGCTCTTAAAGAGGGGAAACAAAGCTCCCATTGCTCTTCTACAAATTCAGTTCCAGCCTCTACTAGCCCCTCTGGACCTTGTTATAGTGAAGTGACTGGCCGTGCCTAATTGTCAAGCACACAGACATTTTCCAAACTTCCCCCAGAACCAAAAGCCACTCATGCAGATGTTCACCAATGGTAAATCATAATAAGAATGGACATTGCTGGGTGAAGCATCCTCTTGCAGTTTGCACGATTGTGCATGTATATTGTTTCTAACATGCTTGACAAAATCTTGACAGCAATATGCAGCTGACTTACACAGAGGCATTTTTTAATTCAATGGGATGGATATGGACTGAACCAAAAAATACGGAATAAGAGATACTTCTTATTAAAAGGAGGTATCTTAAATGATTGCAAATGGTATTCAAAACATCTATTCACACAATGTATTTTAAAACAAAAACACCTTGAGTAATACTTAATGCAATATTGTTCTGCTTTTGAAAATATTCAATTGGAGGCAGACCAGATATAATTTCTTTTCGATTTCCTGGTTTGGGTTTGGGGTTTAATTTGAATTTAAGTAGTCATATTACACTGAGACACAGTAGTAAATTACATGAGCTGATGAACGGTCTGACTTCTGTGTTACCAAAGAATCTCACCAAAGAAAAACTGCTATTTCTCTATGACTACAATGAAATATTGTAAGGACTGTCATTTTTGCTTTAGAGTGCAGATGTTTATATTGAAAAACAAATGCTGATCCCTAATGTTGGCTCATTCTGTAATAATTATCTTTTAGTACTGCACTATATTTTATAATCGTCATAAAATCTTTATAATCATCATCAACTCAACATATTAATACATGCAATGTAATTATTTCATAGTTTATGTACTATCATTTGACAATTTGTGCTGAAAGCAAAGATTCAGCTATTGAGGGAAAGTAGGCAAAATGTAAGCAAAAACATGGGCAAAATATTGCCTAAATGACAATATTCCATACTGAAAAAGTAAACCTCCTTTTTCTGAAAAGTTTTCTTATGCCTCACAGCCAAGAGAAACATAATGAAATTAAGTATGCATATGTATAAAAGAATACACTAAGGGAAAGAACTTTGTGTAAATGCAGAAATCCCAGTGACATGAATTGAAAGGACCAGTGCCACTGTTGTCATGTTTCATCTTCTTTTCCAGCCCTTCATCTGTTTTTTGTTGTTGTTTTTTTTCCTCACAATTCGTAATCCTGCCCACAAGCGTAGTATTATTGGAGATTATTAGACAAATACACTGTCTACTGAGTTCTTTGCAAAAGTTCTTGCCTTAACCTGATTTGAAAGTGCATATTTGCTTGAGAGGCAGCTCTGTATTCTTAATAAGGAATATCCTGTGACATCCCATACATCCAAGATAAGGGTTTACAGCTATGATTTATACTATATTTAAAAAGCATGCAAACAAATCCCATAAAAAGTGTTTCATCACAATTTGGTTTCATAGCATCAGTATTCCTAATTATTGCATGGCTACATAATCAAAATGATGCATGGTAATATTAAGCAGTTACAGCAATTAAGTAAATATGTGATAGAATTGCTTAGACTGGAGGATGAACTTCATTAAAGTTTAACATCATAATGAGGTAGTTTAATTTTTAACCTCACAAAAATTCTCAACCCTACACTTATGTCAAGAACATACAAGAAGTAACACAGCAGTAGCCATGAAGGTTGTTTAAAAATATTCCATGCTGTCAATATGGCACTAATTTCTGTGTTTCTGATGTTTTTTAAAAAAGCTTGTTAGAATATTTTTCTTTTCATTTCCTGGTTTTAGAATCCTTTCTTGCCATTTCTTGAGAATAAGAACACATTTAGTTTACCTAGATTCTTTTTCATTTGAAAAACACCTACTCTTTCCATTATGTTGATAGAATCAAAATTAGCAGAAAACTCGTTTAACTTTGCTGTCTTTAAGTTCATTCCATGTGCAAAACAGTCATCCAAGAAATCCTGATGTGAGATCTGTTTTAACCCTGAAAAGAACTGTGCAGAAGGTACCTTCAATCCCACGTGCTATGAGCAAAGGACACTGATAGCAGAAAGGATTTTCAGTATTCTGGGCACAGCAATAAAGCCATTTGGGCTAAATAAACAGATGTAGAAAATTATTTACATTACAATCAACGTTTTATTTGTATCGGATGACTCACAAGATGTGGTGTGCTTGTTTGCGTGGTAACAACCAGAATGAACTTCTAGCTCGAAAGCGCTTCAAAGCTCTTTCACAGAAGTATTGGGGTCTATCTGGAAGCTCATTAGAGCTCCAGTAGTGTCCCTAAACTTGTGCAGTGAAGCCTGTTTTGGATAAAGAATAATAAATATGTTTAATAACAAAAGTTTACCCTCCTCATATGATTTCCTAAAGTTTTGTTCAATGCTTGGATAGCAGAGGGTATTGTTGAGCTAAAGATCTCATTTTTTTTTTTCCTATCACTAGTATGTTTTATAGGACACAAAAAATTCCCTTCCCACTGCTTTTGCTGACATTAGGTCAAGAAATTATCCCTCTCACAGATATGAGGAACAAACAGATTTTTCTGGGAACTTATGAACAATTTCAGAATTCCTTATAATGGGAATGCTGGTCAGTTGTAAATTACCTGTTTTAAAAAGCCTCTTTGTCCTTCAAAAGAATTTAACTTTTCACCTCAATTTGTTGAGCCTGCTTTTGCTGAGCATCCTCCTTTTTACTGAGACTACTCTCCATTGTCTGTCTTCACCATACACCATCCTGTCAATGGCTCCCACTTTTATCGTTACTTCTACCTACTCTGAAGCCTCCATTTTCCCAATTTTCAGACTACAGCACACACGATACAGTACGCATTTGCTTTCTCAGATGCAAAAGTGCAAGAACTTTATATATTTATCCCAATAGTTCTATTCACTGCCTTTTCTCCCAAGGTTCAGGTCTGAATGTCATTCCAGAAAGGATCTGTAGTTCCAGTCTGTACAGCGTATCCTCTCTTTGGTGCCTTGCTGTCCCCTAGACTGTGTGAAGCAACAATTTCTTTAACACAGTAATTGGTGCAAAAGAACATGACTAATTTCTCTAACCCTTCAGCGTAATTTCTGGGTATGAGCATAGCAGCTATTTCCCTTTCCTGGCTTTACTGATTTTAAAATCAAATACCTGAAGAACACCAGAAAATTGTTTTCAAAGATCATAGTGATTTTCCTTTAAGTAAAAACCCTGATTAAGGTAAGATTGCATAAAACACATGTTTACTGGAGACATAGCAAGGTGAAATAAATAGCCTATAAAAGATTCCTTCTTAAAACTGAGTACCTCTACAGATGGCAAATCTTAATGCATGTTTTGGTGGAATCTTGAAAGACCTCTTAGATGTGAAGTTGGAGACTAAAATGTACGATGTTTCAGTTTGCTTGACTCATATTAGCTTTCCCCCTGACAAAACAACAGACTGGTGCAGCTTACTGCTTTACTCCCTATTCAAGGAATTTATTCAAGACATCAAATATTCAATAGTCAGTATTCAAGACAATGAATAGTTGTCTCTTTTCACTTTGATATAGTTATCACTGTTCAATAGGGTTTCAGAGTAAATAAATGCCAACTCTTAATTCCTGGTGGAAACAGGGAGGACAGCTGGGGTTCAAACTAAATAAAGGTAGACCAGTGAGCAACTCCAGTGAGAAAAAGTGTATTTGTTGCTTCTGATTAGATTGACTTCCACTAATGTCTACAATGCTATCATGCCGTAGCGTGATGGACATGTTAGCATTCTTGTCCAGTGCCTTTTTAAAAAGTAATCAGTTCCCAGTCTTTTTCAGTTCGTGCTTTATACTGCACAAATAGAGATTTGTGACAGCTTGGCAAACACGTAAATGATCTGGTCATTTGCCTGGCCATATGGCACAATGAATTTAGTATGACGTCCCAGCTCAATGAGAGGTTGGGGCAAATAAACTTAACTTCTACAATATTAGTTGCAATTGCCATTAGTGTTTTGCAACACTATATTTGAACTGAAAGAAAATACTTGGGAAATGTACAGAAAGGTCTATTTCTTTCTAGTTTCTTAGGATATTTCCTCTTGCCTTGCCAGCTACATTGAATCTTCTAGCATGCTCTCCTAAAAATAGATGCTCAGAATTTTTACGTAAGTACCTAGAATTATCGATCAGTGCTTTTATTTATTTCTCCCAAAGTAGCGTATGCCTAAAATGACAATTTAGTGATTCTTCTAAAGCAATTAAGTGTTCTCTCTTTATTCCATCACTTTCTTTCATTTTCCTTGCAGCAAAATTGGTATCATTATTTTATTAAAATCCAAAAGACAAAACTGGCATTGATGGCAATGAGACAATACAACAGGAAAAAATGGACTTAAGGGTAGTTTGGAATATATGCATATCATAAAACTGAGTATAAAGGACTAGAACTTCAATGAAAACTGGTTTTAAAAAATGCATTACAACAGTAAGTCTTAAGGAAGGTATTAGTAAAAACAAGTATGTGCTGTGAACACAACTCTCTTTTTAATATTCAGCTGACCCTCTCAAAATATGATCACTTACTGTAATTAATTACATTTTCAGATAATTTTCTGTAAACTACTAACATGAGGCAAAGTGTGTGGTACGCAATTGTTAATTTCTCTATGATTTTACAGAGACAATTTGTACAGCTAACTTTAAAAATTCACACTTAGTAATTTGAATTTTTATTAGAAGGGGACCAATACCTAACACTCTGATATCAAGGAAATGAAATGCCATCCTTTGGTATAACTAAACTGCGGGTTTCAGAACACAGGACAAGTGATCCCTGAAACACAGTATAATTGGATGCTGCTGCTTCTCTTATTTCAAAATTTTAACACATGCTTCAGGATATGAAGGACTTTCCTTCTATTAGTGCTCTGTATGCAATAGTTTGGAAAGGAAATTTGTACACCCATTAGTTTTGAACTCTCACCATTTTTTTTTACTATCTGGGAGATCTCTCCGCTCAGCTTCTGGTCACTATTACAAAGCTGTAATAATGAAAATTTTCAGATTACTGAATTCCTGTTTAGAGATTCATGGTGGCTGGGTAGGACTGAACCAAGTATCTATCAGTCCAGAGTCAATAGTTAATAAATGGATTCTACTGACTGCCTAATCACAAGGTAGAATTATGGATTAAAATGACAGAACAAACATAAAACCTTCTTATTTGAAGTTAGCAGGAAGAAATGAAAAGAGTGGACACTTATTAGCAATGAAAAAAAAAAAAGGTGGGTGATAAATAAAGAACAAGGAAAGAACTAGAAAAGTAAGATATTTTAACATGAGAGGAAAAGGTAGTGTTTTTTTAACAATTAAGACTAGAGATGTATCTTGAAGTCCAACCAAAAGAAAGAAGAAATCACTCCAAAGAAAAGGAAATCTCATCAGAATGTTTATTTTAAACTCTCTTTCTTATAAATTATTTTTTATGCTCTGTGTAGAGTCTCTCTATCTCAGTATGCTTAGAATTGCTGGGAAGCACCTGGCCTCATGCTTTTGGCAAGGTTTAGTGAAGCAATGCTGAAAAACTTGGCAGGTTTTGGGGGTGTGATGCGGGGGTATGGTATTCAAGCAAAGAGGTAGAAACTGAAGAGTTCAGGCTGGGGACTGATAGCTGAAATAATGACTCCAGCTTTTAAGATAGGGCATATGAAGGAGAGGTTTTGCATTTTAGATGCATTTGCATACTCCAAAGCAAAGTCAGAATATGGATCTGGTCAGTGAACAAAAGCTCGAAACCTTTTGGGAATTCAGCAGGTGCAGTTCCTTAGAGCAATCTGTGCAATGGCCATGAAGGAGCAAAGAACAAAAACCATCACATGCGGAAAAAACTTGATGATGTAATATAGGAGGAAGCCAAAATGTTAAGCATATGCATTGAGAATATAGTAAAAGCAAGATGCAAAAAACATGCATTATGAAATACAGAAAATTTGCAATTTGCGACACAAAACAATGCAGAGGTGCAAAAATTTAAATGCAGAAAGAGTTTGAAACAGTACAGAGCATCAAATTAGGGCAATTACAGACCTCAGATATATATGCAATCTTCTGAACAAGCATCAGTGAAAAACAGTGTTAAAAAGGCAGGATAGCTTTAAAGCTTTTGACAGAATCCCAACGGGAAAAAAAAATTACGAAGAGGGAAGTTGTGTTCTGAAGAACAGAAATAATAATGCAGATTTTGAGGGGGTAGTTTTTCTTCCATTTCAGATATTTGATAATAATGTCTATAGGCACTGGAGGGAAACATGAAAAAGGATGCTTCAGACTGTGTTACAGGAAATGTAAAATGCCAGCTCAGTTTGTGTTGTGTGCAGTGTTTATGTGTTTCTCTGAATTATGATGGGCTATTACCAGTGCTGAGATGCTAGCCCTACATAACGAGCAATGACAGACTTTTAAAGAGTCTCTGGCTGCGTGGTAGCTTGGGCATCACAATATGGTGTTTTCATTAATATCGTATTCATGTCTATATACCACATGTTTATGTACCTGCTTTGTAACAAAAAAAACCAAAACCACTGAAACAGTTTCTGAAAAGAAAAACATTTTTTTGAAGAAACTGATTTGCCTATTTGCCACTGAAAATGGTTATACACTTTAAGTAAAAAGAAGCAAACACAGATATTCAAGAGGTTTAGGAAACAGAACAAACCAAGAAAATAAGGCTCCAAGACTGTAACTACTACAAGGCACTACTGGTAAATCTCTGAATATATCAGTCTGGCATTTTTGCTGACATTTTATATATGTCTCAAGAAAAAGATACCTGTTTAGGTATAGTAAGGTAAAATTAACAAAGGGTTGTCAAAGACCTGAAGCTCTAAGTCTAACTAATTACACTAATTATATGTATTCATACACATTTTTAAAGACAATGGATATAGGAATTCTATTTTAAATATATTAAGGTCACATGTTATTTAATGAGTCCTGTGAATACTGAGTATACACTTGTGTTATGCTCCTATAACAGCTGAAGAAAGCCAGTGCTGTAAGAGCTGAAAGTTTAAACTTCATGTAGCGTGAACTGAGTGAAAATGTTTGCAGACTTATGCGAGTGAGAATCACCTATACCTGGGAAGTCTTGTTTCCGACAACAAAGTGGACATAAGGGGGAAAACTCCCTTCTTCAAACTTCACATCAAATAAATAAATTTATTTCCCATTTTTCAAGATCAAAGATATTTTGAGTATAGCCAATTGGAGAAAGCATGTCAATATTGGACTACCTTAGTAAGAGTGCAATCAGTGGACAGAGTGTAGTGGAGATGATCCAGAGAAAGAAGCAAAAAAAGCGAAGAGTTTATGAACTCCAGGACGATCCCTGAAATTTTGGGAAATGTCTCCTATTGTGGTCTGACGCTGCACTGATGGTTTGTACTTTAGGAAGGATCATATATTTATATATGATCATCAACAAATTTCAGATGTAACAACCATCAACTTTCCCTGAGTTCTGGAATAAGAAAAGCTGCAAGGAAAAAAAAAAAAAAAGAAAAGAAAGGTGGTTCACACAACAGTTATGCTTTCGCAAATTGACTGCTACCTGTAAATAGAACGTTAGCTGTGTAGCAGTAAATTCTTTTTTTTTTTGTCTCCTGGCTTTAAAAAAGATGAAAATGAAAAGGCCAGAAAGGTCAATATAGAAAGAGCTACAATAAGTTCTCAATACGAGAAGGTCATTGAAAAGATCTAAACCAAAAACTATAAAGGACTGGAAATATTACAAAATGAAGTTAAGCCACTGTGAAATAAAGGAGAGGGAAGCAAAGGCAGAGAATGACAGGAAGATTGCACCAGAGGTTAAGATAAATGATAAGAAATGTTTCAAGTAAATAGAGAACAAAAGGTCAGCAAAGGAGACGACAGGAACTCTAACAGATAAGGATAATTTATTGACATAAGGGTAGACAATGCTGGGAAGAAATAGATGAATCCTCCTTGCAGTGTTCACGGAGAAGCCCAGGGAGCAGAAGCTGGCAGAGATAATAGACGCGCTTCCACCTGTCTCCTGCTGGGAAAGAAGAAATGCAGACAGAAATGGGGATCCCTTCAGAACAGGTCACTAAATTACCACCTCCCTGGCCACTATCTCTCCAGCATTTGTGTAAGGATCTTCTTTGTCTCCTGCCATGTGATAGACTCTCCCAATGTTTTTCTTACCTCTCCCTTGGCACAAGTAAGCTCTAGCACACACTAAGAATTTGCCACAGAGGCTCAAATCCCTTTAATTTGTAGCTGCAGTTGCTTTCCCCATCTGCCTGCATCTTACTTCTGTAGTACAGAATAGTGACTACTTCCACAAATTACAATCTGTCTTCATAGTAGCCACGGTCTGCTTTCAATGAATTTGGCAGACCACATTAAATGAACCTGTTTGAAGAAAGATGCCACACAGAAAAAATGTTAAAAACTGGCAAAGATTACAGACTAGATGAGGTCTATGCTGTTATTTAGAGGGAAGGTTGAAGAATAACCCCTGAAGCCAATGGTGACGATATCAAATATATTTCAATACCATGTAAGGAGTTGTTTATGATGGATTTCAATTTAGAAAGATGTAAAGAAAATGTCTAAATTTCCTTCTTTCTTCTAGTATCAGGAGAAGATCAGAATTTTGAATATTTGCAAAACTCTCATGGCAACCTTGCTCAAGCCATAGAAATGCCACTGAAATAGGTGTGATATAATTGCATTAAATGATATCCTTTTCTCACTAAGGATTCCTGGGCATATTGTACTCTATTGTCAAAAAAGGATGATAAACTAATGGGTTATAACATCAGGCAGATTCATTACCAGGAAATAAAACCCTGAGCAGAAGCTCAAGATTCTGATATAAATAAGCATTGTAGGGCAATTTCAAGACTAAAAATCAGGCAGAAAACAGATTATTTTAAATACAATGCATTCAGTATGACGAGAAGTCACTTGCAATTTTTTCTAGTAAACGCGAGATCACATTTTTTCCCCTGTGTTTTTAACAAGGGAACATTTACTGTAATATTTAAGCTAAATTTAAAAAAAAAATAGAAAATAGTGATCAGAATCAGTACAGTATACATAATCTAGATTTTAAAAAATGTTTCATTTTTTCTTTTAGTTTAATGATTCTGATAAGTTAAATAATAGTTTAAACTGAAAAGCTATAAATTATTATACAAGTTAACACTAGGGATTTAGTTTTCAATAAGTAATAAAAAATAGCTCTAGTGAAAAGAATGGAGGATACATAAGTTATTCAACAATTTCAAAGCTATTGGCTTACTTTATTTTTCAGTGGATATATACACATTCCTTTTCCCTTTTTTCTGTTCATTCTGACCTCACTTCTATCAGCTATCCTTCCTCTTCTTACTTATTTATTTTGTCACCAATTTTGCTATATCATCTGGCAAAAATGCATATTTCAACCTAGGATGTAACACCATCTCTAATCTCTTTAAGACACATGAAATAATATTTTTTTTCCTCTCCTGTATTGGATCTCAGCTGAAGTGCCTGCTCTGGTTTTAGGCACCCCATTGCAGGAAAGTTGTGGACTAACAAAAAAAAACTCAGTAGAGAGAAACAGGATTGATCAGATTTTTAACACAAAGGAAAAATATTAACTGGGGCTTTTTAGTCCTGAGATGAGAAAACTGTGGCAAGACGCAGAGCCACAGTGAGGGGGGAGCAGAAGAGTAGTTGTTTTAACCACTGGGCTCAGAGCTGTGCCATAGAAGAGCTATGGCACCTGTAAACGACTCATAAAGGAGCCAAGGTCTCAGCATCAACGTGTGGTACCCTGCATGCTTGGAAATCGGTGGAGTATGGAGGACACGGGAGTTAGAGACAGGATGTATACTGCTGAGGACAGTGGAGGTGGGAACAAGACCTTCACTGGGGCAACCTGTGGTCCATAGGCAAAATCTCTCATATTCTAATCTCCTGCAAAGTTTGTAGAAACTTTTTACGTGTTGGAAGGAAATAAGTTGTTCTCCACATCCACCAGGGATAAGACACAAAACTGGGTTAAAATTGCCAAAAAGGTGTGTTCTGACGCAACATAAACAAATAGCATTATTTATGTGTAGGCTAGCAGATATCCAGCTAGACAGTAACAAATGTTTTTTAAGTAATAGAGTGTACTGCTTAGCAGGGATCATGGAATTTCCTTCCAAGAACAATTTTTAAGAATAATTCAGAGAAAACTCTGCTTTGAATAATGTAGAATTAGTAATTGATGTTGCTTTGGAACAAAGGGATAGATTTAATGGCTTATTTTGATTAGAGTAGGTATTCTATTATATATACCCTGGGAATCATTCCATCGCTGCAAGGTAAGTGGGGAGAATTGATCCACCATTCTTTCAAAGTATTCTTCATTAAACTTATCATTGTATGTTCAAGAAATTACAAGATTTTATGAACTACTTAGACATACTTTTTGTGTTTTGGTTACTTTAATAGTGTTCAAACTTTTAAATTGGGATAGGTAGTGCCATGTATAGCAAACCACCTATGCTAAGTATTTAAAAAAAAAAAGTTCATATTCATTCCAGTGGTAAACACCATCAGCTCTTGTTATTGAGTGGGAGCAGTGATGGTGTAATATCAATCCATAATGCAACAATCATCCAGAAACATACTGTCTGATTACTCATCCTACACATTTTAAAGCAGGGAATTTATATATGTATGCTTACACGAGAATTATTACCCATATTTTTTGATAATGCTTTTTTAATAGTGTATGTACGTGCACACTTACCTTCTGAGCCAAATTGTAACATATTGTTTGCATGTGATTTCATAGCCCATCCTTTCATTAGCATGCTTAATTTGAAAGCACAATCACCAGAGTTACGCACACGAATCAACTGTATGGTCAGACACAGCATTATTGTTGCAGTTGGTCATTAGGCATGCACAGTCCATGTAATTCTGATGTAAATTTGAGGTACCGCTGCACAAATTGCACATCTGCTTCTGTTAATAGTCTACCCAAATTTTAACCACAGAAAATCTGTATTTGTGTTTCCTAAAAGTGACAGAGACCTGGATGCTACAGAACTGTTTTGGCTAAACTATCTCTCAGAAGGAGATCAGGAGAAGGCGGCTGTGGTTAAAAGATTTGCCATTATCCAGTTTCTCCTGTCCGCTTACTATGAGTAGGCACTCTGCTTCTACCAGGATGTAGGCAATGACCTCAGTGCACTTGGGTGCCTGAATTTCCCTTCCAGCTGTACCTTTGCAAATCAGGGAGCTGCCTGGCCCATGTTCTGGGGTCATAAGCTAGGCCTCAATTAAAAAAAAAAAAAGAGAAAAAAAAAAGAAAAAAGAAATGTACTAAAAATAAAACAAGATGAGTCAGAAGTCTAAGAGACTGGAAAAGGAGACAATATAGGAAAAGAGATTTCTGACTTGGATGTGGCAATTCAGGAATGCATTTTCTAGCTAGCTGTAGACCTTGAGGTTTCACACATCAGTTAGCAATTTTCTTGCTATTATGCAGTAATGATATTATAACTCTTACTCTGTCCTTTCCATCCAAAGATTACAAGCACCGCCCATATATGAGCAAACAAATGTTCAGCCATGCTAACATTTATGAAAACAATTATATTCATATTTCACAGATGGGTAAATGGGAAAAATTAAACTACTTCTTAGGATTATTCATGAAGTTTGTGGCAGAATTGCAAAGGGAATCTGATTTTTTCAGTCTTTAGCCCTGCACAATATTTTCTGGTAAAAGTTTTGGCATACTGAGTGAAAAAGGTTGTCATCATATGAATGAATAGGAATTTCCAGGGAACAGGTTGTTTATGTCACTATTACATAGGGGTAAATAATTACAGAAGATGCACAGCTTTACAGAGTTACAGCCTCACCTTTCTTGATTTTTTTGCTTTACCCCATAATTTCTTCTCAAATGTGTTACTAGACCTAAAGGACCAATTCAAATATACAGAGTAAAAAGGTGAATTTACGTGATGAAAACTCTTATTTTCTGTGTTGCTGTGCTCTGACAGATATTTACCCTGAGGAAAAAAATTAAAATGCAAACTAATAAAAAATTCATCCCAGTTTGGGTAAATCACATACAGATATGTTTCTTTGACATAATATCGGATGCCAATATTCATAAACAGAGAAATCGCAGGGTAGAATTTTTACTCAACATTTCCAGGGATGGAGGGCTTACTGCTTCTGCGTGTTCCTCTCCAGAAAATTAAAAGCTTCATCTATTAATGAGCCTTCTGCATTACCCAAGCAAACTCCACGAGTTTCAGTGAGGATTTCGTTGCTGCTGCCATCGTGCTGTAACACTGCAACTTTTGCAAATGTCTGCCCAGAAGCTGAGGTCAAAGGATGACTCTGTGTGTGCATGGCAAGGGGGTTGTCTGTTTCTTTACTGTAGAAAGCTCGATACAGAAAGCAAAGCTGTCTGTAGTTACCAATGTACTCATTTTCACTCCTATTTACTGTATGTATTTAGAAGGCATTAGCTATTGTAGTAGTTATTCCTGTATTACTGCCAATAATAACTTACTTAAGTGGGTATTTGACTTCTAGCATGCCAATAAATGGCAATTCTTGCAGGAGAAACAAAATATTCTGGCTGAAATGTGATTGCTCCTACAGCCACCTTTCTTCACGTGAGTGCAGTCTTTATGAAAGCTCTGCCCCAAAATTGTCAGTGTACTCATCCCACATAAATGTTAAAAGACAGCAAGTAAGCAGTAGTACATACATTGCCAGATGTGTCTGAAGCAGTATGTGTATGGCACTATTTTAACATTAGCTGCACGAGAGACATGGTAGAGTTCCTACTCCACTATCAAATAGAAAGCAAACACCAATTTGATTTTTCAGAAGAGTAACATAGAATCTGCTTGATGGGAGACCTATTTTTGAAGTAGAACCACTATGCTCAATTACATTTTTACTTTCAAAATTAAAGTCAGGTATGAAGTCTGCATTAGAGTAGATCTTAAGTTTTCAATCAGAAAACCCTGAAATTGGTGGATTTTCCATGGATTTCTCTCATGCTTGGTTGACTTCGTGTCATGTCATGTTCTTTTCACGAGACATTTATAAATCACACGTTGATGGCAGGTATGCAGTCATGTTTCAAGGGTCATGTTTTAGCCTTTCTTTTAGGAAAATCATTAATAAAATCTTCCACCTTCTTCCCTGTTTCCTGAAACACACAGTGTCTTCCTTTGAAATTGTTATTTTTGTTATCAGTTAGCATGGAAATCAGGCAACAGACTCAAAAGTTACTGGGGAGAAGGGAGGGTTTGCAGCTGGACATGCCTGCAAGCAGAATGACCACAAATATCTTATTTCCATAGCTAGCTAGTCTGAAAGTTGCTTAAATTTGAAAGACAAACTAGAATTAGCCTCCTCATATTTGTTGTAGAGACATGTATTTGGGAGAAATGTTGATTTTTTTTCTTTACTGCACACTCCTGCCAGGACATAACTACTATTGACAGCAATGTAGAAGCAGATCTAAGGATATGCTGAGTTAGATGTTAAATCAATATTGGGTAGAAAAATGCAGAAGTCAGAAACAGGTATTTGCTGCAACATAGATCCTCAAAATTACAAAGAGTTTTAAATCCCTGTGAAATTGATGGAAATTTTTGAAGATTGTACATACCACTTGAATTAGGACCTGAATCCCTGTGGTTTTCTTCCTATTTATACAACTATCCAGTCATACATTCACTATGCTAAATTCAGGACAGTTTACCAGCAGTAACCACACATTTGAGTCTTTGCATATATAGATCTTATTCTCAAAGTTTTTTTGCTAAAGTTACAATCAATGCTTTCTTTTGTAATGACCTTTTGTCAGATCTCATGAGTCACCATCATTCAGACCTCTACCACAAAGTGATGGATGCAGCTGGTCGGTCTCCATTACATGGCAACTCATAGGCTGAATGTAACAAAAAAGGATAGCTTTCTCAAGCATTTCTGCAGGATTTGTGTCTTCTCTGTATCACACTTCTTGAAAGAGTTGGTTTTTATTTTAAGATTGTTTACAGGCTAAAGGCACAGGAATAATCTATTTCTACAGCTGATCTCTTCATCTTGCATTGGTAAATAAATTGCTCAATATTTAAATTGCCAAACTACACTTCTTTGTGGACATAGTCAATACACCATTGCTATTAGCACAGAACAGGATTTACTTGGGTCTATATTATACCTGGCAATGTAATCTATCTTTAGATGCATATACTTATCAGATGTACAATATATGATAAAGTGAAAGGAGCCTTTAAATTAGACACTTTTGAGTATCACACAGGAATCCAAAATCTAGGATTGGGTGCCTAACCTCCTTCTGCAATGCCTGAAGAGAGTTGCATGCCTGAGAAGACATTTATGAGCTGCTGAGTGAGGACACTCTTAGAAACAAAGCAAAGGAGAAACGTTAAGCCTGGGGTATTTCTGAAATTCCATCTTCTCTGGAAATGAGATAATGGAGGCGAGGCTGCACATAGATTTCTCTCTTCCCTGGGGCTTGAAACCTGAAGGTACGTAGCTAGAGCTATTCATTTAGAGAATGAACTGGAGTTGCTTCTTTCTTTTAAAATGCATTTATTGATGTTTACAGCTTTTGAACAGCAAATGGGAGACCTAGATTTAATATATCCTCAGACCTAGATTTAATATATCCTCAGCCTTATAAGTATTCCAAGTTGTATCTGCCGGCACTAAATGCTCTGCAAGGCTTGGGCTGTTGCTAGTGTTCCTAACAAAGTATTGTAACCAGGCAGCACAGAATAAGAAGTTTAGTAGAAAGGAACTAGAACAGGAGAAGTGAAGGGAACCTAAATGTCAAGCTCTGTAATGAGTGGTCTTGCCTATGTGCCAGTGGAATAGGGAGTCGTGGGGATCAGAGTAGAGGGGCATCAGCTTCACCTTACAGGGTGGAAAGTGCCACTCCACTTAGCTCAATAACCAAGGAACTCTCCGAGAGTAGAAGTTTTAATTTGAATGCCTGATTCAAAGGGAATATTGTGGCAAATCTAGCCATACAGAGAGGCAGATGCTTAAAGAAAATCATAGGTGATACCTATTAATTTAGGTAACTCTTGAATGTTAGACTTCTGTGCTTGTTGTCTTCTCGTTGTCTCGGTGCTTTTTTTGTACCTGGGCTTCATTCTGTTCAAGTATCTGGTTGTCAGGTATTTTAAAGCAGGGGCAAAATATAACAGTATTTTGGGATCCTGCTGTTTGTCCTAACTTTCAACATTAAAACCTAATATTGGCTAAAATCATTGGATCTTTGAGCGAAACTGTTAAAACAGATGTGATTGATTTCTGCTCTGTATTTCATGTACTTTTTCTTAGCCATATCAACATGTAGGTGTTTTCAGTTATGAACCAAGATGTTCTACAATTTGAAGAATGCTCCACGGTGCTAGGAGATAGCTTAATTTTTCAGCTGATGTTTATACCATTGTTTTGGGTATTCTAAAGTTGTATTGTTTTTTTTTTTTTCCTTCAGCATAGAAAAACTAAACAGCACATTGAAGCCCTCCAATTATTTTGACAATTATTCTGTTCAATTTTTCTCTTTATCTCCATTATTTTCAGTACATATGCAGTAAATTTATAAAATGGGTTTGGGGAATTTGTATTTTCTTAACAGCTCATGCTTTTCAGGAATGATTTGGTAAGTGAACAACTTAAACGAGTCCGTATGCTCTCTTTTGAAAAGCAGGGGAAAATCCTGAAATAGCTTGGACTCATATTAATTAGAGCAGGAAGAACTTGAAACTTAGAAGACTTTATTTTCAAATTTGCGTAAGTATCAAGAGATGTAGAGGGGCACCATATTGGCAACTAAGATCTCAATGTGATTTAGACAATTAAGTCAGTTAGATGATTATTGTATACTTGTTTTTATTCACAGGTGCGTAAACAGCCTGCAGCTTTTCCCATTATATGGACACGTGAAGACGTTACTGTGAAGTAAGTCTGGGTATGGGTAGCATCATCTGTTGCACAGGTCTGCATGTGTGTATTTTTACCCTGTGACATGCAAAGTCTCTGAAGACCTTTTTTGCTGAAGGTTGTAAGGAAATCTGTCACCCAGATTAGTTTTGATGCTAGACTTTGTCACCCCAGAGATTGCATAAGTGGTCTGTTTCAGTGGAATACAGGAAACTGGTTGCTAAGAGTCCGAGACCTATTCAGCCTGATAGTTGAAACAGTCCATTAGTGACATTTGAGAGCACCAGTTTGATCGTCTTTCACCATCCTCACTTCTGTTCAGGATTTGCTACCACGAAGTGCAGTGTAAGAGAGGACTTACATAAGTCTTTTAAGATCAGACAGACATGGGGTATTGAAATGTAACATGCTGAGAGGAAATGATGAAATCTGTATACCTCATGCAGCATCAAACAATACGTGATGTTCTGAAAGTGCAGCTGGATATATCTAATGTGATGTGACAGAAAACACGGAGAAAGAGTGCTAGGAAAATCACCAAAACCACCTGAAATACATCTGCCTCTGGAAATACATGGAAGATCTCAGGTAATGTTTTCTGGAACCAGAAGTTAGAATAAAAAGGTGAGGCAGATCAACATTCCAAGAGCAATGATGTATAACATTGAAGCGCAGGAACAGTTAGTAGACTCCATTATCCAAACTAATCACAGAATAATAATCATGAATGGAAGATTAAGCAGTATGGCAAAAGCTATCCCTGTGTCCAGTGATAGGTCATACAGCTGAATGAGTCAGTATTTGTGACGCTTTTTCTTTCCACAGAATTAGTATATTTTATTACTCTTCAACGGAAGCCAAAATAGGTATCATCTTAAACAAAGCTATAGTATAATTCAATTAGAATAAAAGGGTTATTTTATCAACATGATGTTTTGTCATGAAAGAAAGCAGTCCTGAATCACAGGTGGCATGCTCCCAACTATATCGAACCAAGAGATCTTGACAGCAGAACAATGTTGTTTATGAAAACACAAAACCAAGGGAGGTGTGATTAATTATGCCTGTTCTTGGAAGATGTCAGAATTGATTAGCAGATAAATGGCTGAATGATTCACCTCCTGCAGGTCAAAGTGATTGCACAAAGCTGAAATTAACATACTTAATACAGGGGTTGCCTCAGCAGTTATCCCACTGCGAAGGAAAGCATGGGAAGGTGATACCAACTACCAGCAACCCCCCTAGCCTGACCCGTGCTAGCCCTTGATTTCACGGGATATCATAGTTCAAGGAACGTTATACCACTCATTCTTCATGCAAAAGAGACAGATATTTTTTGAATTTCAAGAATAACTGTATTTTTGGTGACTCCTTTTACATCTTTGTTATTCTTTCTAACCTGAGTGTTTTTCAAAAAGCTAAAAAGGTTAAGTTAAAAAGATAATGTGGAAAAAGCTATTGAAATTAAAGAAGCAATGGGATATTTGGGAAGTTTGACTGCATACAGATGAATATATATGGAGACTATTCGTTCTAGCATTTAGTAAATGGTATATAGTATACGTATAAGAAATAATAAATGAATGTATTGAATACTACGAGTGTTGGAAAAGCCTTGGAGATATGGGAAGATACACAAAGCTTATAGAAAGATCAAAGACTGTACCAATCTTCAAAAAAACCCTCTTTCAGGCAATTTCTTCAAATAATATTAATATATATCATAACTTCTAACTTATGGCATCAGCCATGATATAAAAAGCATAATTGGAAAAATACTGTAGTTATTTCAACTCACTTTTTTTCTGTCTACAGAAATGAATGTGAGAATTATTCTATTTTCCCTGATATTCCCTGCCCTACTCACAACTAATACACTTCAACACTCCACGCTGTATGTGACTCCTTGCCTCCTGAGGAAGCTGTGAAAAAATGCATCTTGGTAAAATGCTGAGATACTTTGGTGTTGAACACCTTAAGAAACTGCAGGATGGCAGGTAATAATTCTATACTGAGTTCAGTGTTTAATATACAAAATATAAGACCATGTATTTTGCAGCGAAGATTTAGAGACACAACAAGCAGGTTCTCACTGAGATTAGATTAGCCTGTTGCTATCCATGGAAAGCTTCTTAGAGCTGCGGGCCTGCTTTGGGCACCAGCTGGAGCTGTTTGAGTAAGGAACAGGAGAAAAAAGGGAATATGTTAATAATGTACAGGAAAACAGAACTCTGATATTTCCAAATTTTGAATTAGTTGCATTAGCAGCTTAGCAGTGCTCTGGGATTGCAGGAAGAAAGCATCTGCATACACACACACACATACACACACTACAAAACCTTGGCTGAAATCAAGAAAATTAGTCTCTATGTGAAATTTAGGAGCTTCGATCTCAGAAAAATTTAGTACTGTGTTTTTGAAATAGGATGGAAATTAGAAGGCCCCCAAAAAAAGTAATGAAAAGGAAATCAAAAGAAAACATTTGAAAGAAAATAATTTCAAATGAGGCAAAATACGTTTAAAATTTACTCCAGATTGTAGACCAGATGAAATCTTCTTTATAGACCGTGGTAACTTCGTTATGAACTGCGGCGGTGTAAGTTGTTTTTCTCATAGACAAACAAGGATTCTTCTGTTGCTTGAAAACAATCCAGGGCACAACATTCCTGTGTCCTGACATTCTCTAGAGGACAGCTTTGTATTTTACCATTTATCACTGAAGCAGTAACAAGACTATCTAACTGCTTTAATTTGCTCTGGTGAAGAAGATTTAAAGCTACTAAAAATACACATTGCAGGATTTTCTCTCTCTACTGTGCTTTAGGATGTCTGTACTTTGTAGTGTTGTGATTTTCTGGGAGGGGTATAAGAATATCAACAGGGCCATACTTGGTGAGCCTATGAATGCATATAACCCAATAACCTTCTGCATTAAAAAGCCACGATGTGAGCCTTTCTGCCTGATTTTCCTTCCTCATCAGGACAGTGGGCTAGATGTTTGCACAGCATTACTATGCAGAAGTCCAGCACATTCATAGCTGTCAGACACAGAGACAATAGAAATGTCAGCTGATAACTAAACATCAAGCCTATCATTTTCAATTCTGTTAAAAGAAAAGATTGGTAGAGATTTCAGGTGAACAGAGATCATTTAGGAGGGATGTCACAGTAAAAGAACAGTCAGCAGATCAACCAGCTCGATAAGAAGCTCAGAAGCAGCATTTCAAGAGTCTTTTTTTTTTTTTTTTGCACTTGGAGGAATTGCTTTTTTATCTGTTTTTTCCTATTTATTTGGCACATAGAGCTCTTCTCCCCCATCCTCACAGCTTTGCACATTTACAACTTACTTTACAACTTACTTTTCCCCTTCAACAAACATTTATCAGGGAAACACTGAAATCCAAAAAGTTTGCTGAAGGGACAAATCCCTACAGCTGCCTTCATCAGACTGACAGCCCAGCAGAAACCTGTACGGCAAATTAGAGGGCTTCTTCTCAGGTGCCAATCAAGCACTGTTTCTAGTTGAGTATTCACCCATTCCTTTGCCTCTTAGACCTGGCAAAACTGCTATGTGTCTACTTTTAGGCCCTTTTTGAACCCAAATTTGTAAAATAAACAGGCTATGAAAGCCAGAATCTTATATAGTGACTTTTCAATATAGCTAAAACTGTAGTAAAAAAACCCAAAACCCATCCTCCCCCATTTTATCATTTCATTCTTTTTATCTGACTCTCTTAAGCCAACTTTGAATGAAATCTCTCTATATGCACACATATAAATTGTGCCCAACAATATGAATTACTCTTGCCACATTTTCTTTCCAGATATGACACCTGCAGTGAGGTACTATTGAATCCTATTCAGCACTGCATTACTTATTTTCAAAATTTTTGCTTCTGGAGGAGGGAGTTTCCAGCATAAGCAGCTCAGATCAGTAAAGAACACGGGAACCTAAATTCCAAATAATATCTTTTCTTTACTAGTGAGACAACAGGTAGCTAAACAGGTTTTTCTTTGGAAAGGCTTTATGATGAACATTTACAGTTACAATCATCAGTTACAACTTCCATACAGAAACTCAAGCACAAAGATAACGAGGGTGTTTCGGGTTTTTTTTTTTTGTTTGTTTGTTTTTGTTTGTTTGTTTGTTTGGGGTTTTTTTTGCTGTTTTATTAATGCTGCTTCCTGGAAATTGCTTTTTAGGATGAAAAATTGCATTATTTGGTAAGATAATTGCAGGCTCTATAAATATGGATTCTCTGCAGAGTACAGACCTGTTGGCTGCAGTTATACCTTGTTTAGTTTTTAAATAAAAGTTGAGAAAGTACAGTGCTTGCTTGAGAAATTATCTTAAACATAGGGTCTTTGCTTTGTCAGTCTCCTGCAGTGAACACTGCAGAACAACAGCAGGTTGCGGAACGCAGACAAATGCAGAAATCAAATGCACTTTCTATTATTCTGCCCTAGTCCTATTAAGAGCAAATAGCAGGGCAAAAGAACAGTGTAGGTGGCATTATACAAGACTCTTTTGTCCCCTTCTGGGGGATTGCAACTTTACAAGTATTCTCCCATCAATTCATCAATTTAATAAAAGAAGGTTTTTTTTTTTTTCTGTCCAGAAATAAAACGATTTTAGTGCTCCAAACCAATATTTTAACTTTCTTAGTAATACCACAAAAATTCTCCAGAATATGCATGGAAAGAAAATCTAATTCTGCCTTTCAGAATCATTAATGAACTTGGTCTTTCCATCAAGTCAACAGGGATCCTCTGTGTCCAGGTATTATGCTCGGCTCAGTGCTGGGACTAACAAGCACTGGGGTACACAAACCCCTTTCTGCTGTGAGCTGGTTAGCTAAAACGACGCTAATGATAGGCTTTCTCTGTAAATCCAGAAGGTGGTGAGTAACTGGGAGGTTAAACCTGTTCTAAGCTCTGTAGCTCTGTGTTTCTGCAGCCAAATTACACCGTAATGCTTGTTGTCAAAAGAGGTAAGTTCAAAGTTATATATGGCCAAATCTATTAGTGCAATGCACTGTTTTTCCACATTGCGTTTTTGAAGCAGCTACATCAGGTGATAACAGGTGGAAGCTGGGAGCCAGCAGGACTAAGAGGACAAAGATTTGAAAGACAATCAGGGACACGAAGCCTGCTGGAAGTTCCAGCTTCAAAAAACCTGCCCTTAGATCCATACATAACTGGGGGCGTTTCACTATTACATTGAACCTCAGGAGCATATATGACTCTACTGGAATAGTGACCTTTTTCCCTTCTGAGCTCCAGAGGCAGAAGCCCTCAGTCAATAAAGTGAAAGGCTGTCTGTTTTGGGGGTCCAGCTGGAAGGGGAAAGGACACAGTGGTCTTGCACCTACTCCCGAGGCGTTCTGATGGCCTCCTGTGCAGACAATGAACAGAGAAAGGCAGTTTAGAGTCCTGCTAAGATATGGCTCAAAACCATTGAAACCATTTTGATCTGTCAAAAGCTTGACAGATCCCTGCTGCACCTTGTGTCTGAATTTCAGCTGATAGCACTGTGCACTGAGTCTTTACGTGGCTGGAGCAGGTCTGTCATTTGGAAATTGGCTTGTAATTTAAGACTTAGAGGGCAGAGAGGCATCACGCAAGACACAGGGTGAGCAGAGGGAATGAGCACGATGCACTCACTGGCATAATGCAATTACCAAAATTTCAGTGATGTTTGAAATAGTGGTTTTAGACACCATCTTGTCACATTTAAGGTCTTCAGTCACAGGTATGTGTGACTACCCATAGAAGGAAGAAAAGCCATTGGATAAATCTCATTAAATTAGAAACAAACAAAAAAAGAGTAAAGAAAGTTGAAATCCCTTCCAGCAGGGTTATATTACATAATCGCTGGAGATGAGCGATAATTAGTAGCAACAGAAAACTGGCAGATTAATGTGACACCACACTGGAAAGGAAGGAGGCGATTCAGTCAGATCACTGACTCAATGCTTAGTGGCTCAAGTCCTTTATCAGTTTAAATCAGTGTGTAAACTTCTGATGTGTTTGACATCAGGAAGAAATTTCATGGCAATTTCTTTAGTAGCAAGAAGAAGCTGGACCATCACTGGCCCTTTGCAGTAACTCACACAGAAGCCGTAAAGCAAGTTCGTTCAGTGATAGTGTCAAGAACGTGATGCTAGCACAATAATAGCAGAATAATTCAATAAGTTATCCAGTTTTGGCTCTATAGTGTGACTCACCCTTGAAAATGTTGTTTAAACCGGCTTACCACATTACAGAGCTCCCCTATTAATATAACTGTTATTTGTGTTTGATTTCTAAATGACTTCAGTAAACTGACAGCTATGGCAAATACAGAGGTGGGCTGTAAGATTTGAAAATGCATGCTTTGTTGTATACATCACCTTTATAGAGAAAAATATGACTTATTCTATTTTACTTCTAATTCTTCCAGAGGAGAGGGCCATGTCACTACAGTTCTGAGCCAAAAAGGTTCTCCAGGAGTGACTTAGCTGAATTTGTACCAGGCAGTGAATCCTGTCTGGAAACCTACGGTCCCCTCTGCTTATGAAACTTTGTGAGAGTGGATGAGGAGTCACAGTTAGATGCATATTGCTACCATTCAAAAGATTGGGGCTTGGCTTGGAAGAAAAGGCCCTGTTTCCTACAGACATGAAAGTATGCTCTTCACCTACATATTTTCACCTTAGAGAAGTCAAGAAATGATAACACTAAAGCTTTCATAATCTCACTGTTGCCCATAGCATGTGGTATTATCATACAACCTTTGGTAAACATTCTCACACCATTTTTAAAATTGCGATAACATCAGATAACACTATACACCGACGTATCGACCAGTAAGTATTTAATTGGCATGTCTTTACCTAACTGCTCAAAAATGCAAAAACTGCATTGATAAATTACCTGCCAAACAGCCAGGTTTGCCAATCTTCAGATTTTATTGTGGGTTTCAGAATGTTTATTGCTTTTCTTGAATATCTAATAGTACAAGACCTGTGAGCAGAAGGTCTTCTGAAAGGACTTCTTTCTGCTTTAAATGAAATAATAGCAAGTAATTTGATTCATTTGCAAGTAATTCTATCAGCTAGTTGAAGAAAATGAATCATTGCCAAAGTGTACACTACAGAAATATAGAAAGCAAGGAAAACACTTTCAAAACATTTTGCTGTTTCAAAGGGAATCTTTCAAGAGAGAAGCTGATTTGACTACTGAAAGTTTTCAGTGGCAATAACGCACTACTTTATCTCCTTTTATGCATGTACACCCTGAGGTCCCTATGGACATATCTATATTGCATGACAGGACTTTGTACAGATCTCTGGGTTAAATAAAACCTGCTGATAAGCTCAAATGTGCCAACTGGGGTCCAGAGACATTGTGTACCAAATTAAGAACCACCAAAGCTTGTTGTGAGTGTTGAGAATAGGACTTTAAGCTCAAGCAATCTCACAAAAATAATCTTTCCTGCTTTCTGAGCCCAAAAAGGGAACCAGCTTAGACATTGCTGCACCGTATACTCCAGAGCTTCCAGTTCTGGGGTCAAGGGCTGTGCAGTCATAGCAAAGGACAAAGTTATGTTTGGACTATATTTTGGACAGGATTGTTGAGTAATATCACATAAATATAAAAATATTTTCTTAAAATTTCTGTCTGCTTTTAGATTTGCCTCAAGCCTCATTCTTTTGTGGGGAATCACAACCACTTAGATTGGGGAGCCTAAACTACTATTATCATTTTTTTTTCTTCTCTGACTCAGCCTCAGTGAGTTTGATGCCCAGGATCTTCTGTGGGGCATCAAAGTAATGGGCCCCAGGTGAAGACAGAGCTTAACCTAGATGGAATGGAAGAATCCTCCACTTGGTCCGTCATATCTGGGGCATCTAAAGCAGAGTCTGATGCTTTTTGGTCTGGCAATGACTGTTCCACTGCAATAGCAATTTTATGACCTAGTTCTAATAAATACCTGCACCTCGGGATCAGTTCACTGTCTCAATAAGAACAGTCATGTTTGTACAAGAACTCTGTCTGTTTGCACAAATAACTCTATTGTAAGGGACTCCAGGGTTTGGGCCCCTATTTTCCCTGTTAGTTTGCATACCTTGCTCTCTTTTTGAAGGCATGTGTATGTGTGTTCTTATATCTAAAGCTCCTAATGCACAAATAGAATTGACCTAAGTCAAATACTCTTTAACTGACAAAAAAAAAAAAAGAAATCTAGTATTGTTCAGCTTTTGATTCACTGTGACAGCAAGAAACAAACTGCCAACTATGTATGCCGTTAACAAAACATCTAGTTTGTATGAAGGAACTAATTAAGCAATGTCAATGACTGTACAACTAAATACTACTGAGCATGTTCCACACTGCTTCTCCTTTACACATAAAAGGATTCATGGTCTTCTTTCTTCTCCAGTGCTTGGCTGATTTATGTACAGAGCATGAGTTTACACCAATTTAAAACTGTATTAGTTATAATAGTACAGATTTCATGTATAGAAGGATTTATTTTTTAGAATTGCCTTATTTAAATTTGATTCCTAGGCAACTTCAGCTAAACTAAAAGAAGTCCAATTTAAAATGA
This sequence comes from Fulmarus glacialis, assembly GCF_000690835.1. NCBI lineage: Eukaryota > Metazoa > Chordata > Aves > Procellariiformes > Procellariidae > Fulmarus > Fulmarus glacialis. The sequence goes on from NW_009198050.1 coordinate 32,981, forward strand.
TGAGTTTTCAAGCTTTACTGATTTAGTGAAATTGTTCGAAATCATATGTCAAATTGATCACTAACTGTTTTTTCCATAAACAAACACTCAAGCTAGATTTTAATGCGCCCTACATCTAGCGTGGATAATTTAGCTTGGTACTTGAAGCACTGGCATTCGGTTCTGCCAATAATTTACAAGTGAATGTTCACTTTGTGTGGATGTAAATGCTCACTTAAAGTGGAGATCCAACTCTTTCACCATCCGTGATCAGATTCACGAGTCAAAGTCTGGCCTTGCTTACACCATAGGGAGTTCTGCTAAAATTGATAGGCAGGGGTCCTAAAGCACAAGAAAAGTGGTCACAAAAATTAAAGGCAGAGCTACTCTGTCGAATATAGTGAAAGATGGCTGTACATGAGCTAGTTTAAGAAGCGGAGTCATTTTGGCAGCACAAAGCAGGCTAATTTGTCCTCCTTCTTGGTGGTCTCTATGTAAAACCACTTTATCATGTCTATTTGAAACCATTGCTGGATCAAATCTTGTATAAATTCATTGAGTGGTTTGTGTGCATTACAAATGTTTGCTCAGTTCAATTTGTAACACAAATAGAAAATAGTAATATTTTCACATATTGATGGAAACATTTAGGTTGTAATGGACCTCTTGAGATCATCTAGCCCAACTCCCCTTCTCAAGCAGGATTGGATAAAGCCAATAGTCCAGGAGCTTGTCCAGCCAAGTTTTGAATATCTCCAAGGCTGGTGACTCCACAACCTGTCTGGACAGCCTATTCCAGTGTTTGACCATTCTCACAGTACAAAATAATTTTCTGGTGTTCAGATGGAATTTCTTGTGTTCATTTTCTCTTGTCCTGTCAGTGGGCTCCCCCATCTTCATTCCCTCACATCAGGTATTTACACACCTTGAGAAGATCTCTCCTGAGCTTTCTCTTCTCCAGATTGAAAAGTCCCACCTCTCCATTTTGTTTAAATGCTTCCTGTCCTGGTCCTCCTCTACCGGGGGTAAGTCTTGTTCCAGATCTTCCCTCTGGTCTCAGGAGCCTGGGATCCCTAAAGGCCAGTTTTAATAGTAAATACTTTTTTTTTAATGGGGAGGGAATTTTTGTCTCACAGCTGGGTTGATCGAGGCAGAAGTGTGCGTGGGATCTTCCCTCTGTCATCGCCAGGAATCACTTACATGGTTCAGGAACCAGGTTCAGCCTGCTGCGGTTTAACAGGGCCTTACTATAGGCTTAGATCATCAAAGAATAGAAAGAGGAAGACTCCTACTGGAGCTGCCACTGCTTAGTATGGACTACACTGGAAACAGTTTATTCACCTCTTCAGATTTAATGCAAGGGGCTGATAATGGCATCCAGAATAGCCTGGGGACCAGATCTGAAGCTGATGATATAGCTACATGTACAAACAATTAAGGAAGGAGTGATGACCAATGCAGCATGAATTATTAGTGGACAGCTTCCAAATGAAGCAAGTTAATAAAAATATGGTCTAATTAACTCATGGTCCCTGTGTCTTATCTCTGCCTGCATGCCCCACAAAATGGCTCTCACTAGTCATTCAGGTAACCTGTCTGGAAAGCACAAAAGAAAAGAGGGTAGTTTCTTGCCTCTACAGGAAGTGATTAGGTAGGAAAATGGATTAGAGGAAATTCTACTAGGAATGTGGGTTTTTTTTGTGATTTCTGTGGAAAAAATGAACTCTAACATACTTTGTGTTAAAGCTTTTTGGCTATAGAACTGCTGAAGAAACGCGAGACATTTTACTTTGTGTCCTAGAATATCTGAGGCTACAATTCCTCCTACAGTTCATGTTCCAGCCTATTAAAAACTATAGTCACCACCTCAAGAAATGGTTCCAGTAACTTTGCTAATGTAAGCTCCTTCCGCTGTGGATGGGGAGTGCTCATTGAAGCAGTAGTCTCCTGAAGATGGCACGAGAAGCCTGTGGAGCTCTTTCTACCACCACTGTTGTTTGAAGGAAAAAAAATATTCAGGCAGTGGGTACTGCTTTTAAATAGATGGAAATACTAAAATAAATATAGACCTTTGGTAGTTAGAGCCTTGTCTCCCATGTAATTACTGTGAATTTTATGTATTACCTAATAGTAAGAATAATTTAATTTATATATGGCTGTGGGTTAAGTTTTCAGTTTTTTGACAGTAATAATATAATTTATCATTGGTTTTTAAATTTTTCTGCTAGGAAAAAAATATATGCGCTTAATTTTTCAGAACTTTTCTTTCTCAGTCATTCAGAAAAATATAATCTGTCCTTTCATCTCCTCTCTTGCATTTATTCTTTTTACTTGTGGCCTTTATGGCAACATAAAACGGACTGCAGGCTTACGTTTACCAAGCAGGAAGAGAGAAGGTAGCAAAATGGGTGTCTCTCCACTGACACAGTGCATGATCTCCTCTCTCCTCCTATCTCCAAAACATCACCCTCCAGGTGGTGCTTAATAGAGAAGCATTAAAGGAGCTTTGCTATACTTTTTCCAAAACACCTAAGTTTTTAACTTATGATTCTTTATTTCTATTTGTTCTACTGCATCCATTGTTGAAATACTGTCGAAGTTCCCAGAAGAAAAGGAGGGATTTTTTTTCTATTCAGAAGGTATATTTTTGTGAATAAGGTGGCTGACTGAAGAATTTTTTCTTATGCTTTTCATTATCGAAAAGATGTGGAGAATATGAGAATGTGGAGAATATTAAAATATTTTCTACATTTTAATGTTAAGATCTACATGCCTCTCTTTTAATTAATCAGAAGGGATTATATTTGTCTTACCCTGACACGAGATGAGGAATGTTACAGAAGCACTTCAGCACTCAGTATCAATGGATTGGCCACATAATTAAAGAAATAATTTGGCTATGGATTGTGGAGTTTCTGCCAGACCTTTGCTTTGTACAAAGAATCATCAGGAGCAGCTGTCAAAGAAACTTTTAAGCATAAGATTCGCTTAGAAGGGAAAGACTGAAAGCTAACGAGTCTAGCAATATCTTGGGGGGAATTGAAATATAGGAGAAGAACCACTTCATGGATGGAAAGCAAGACGGCCTATTACTTTGTTATGTGACTGAGAAAAACTTTCCATGGGTGACATGATTAAACAAATATCTCTATTTATAGTTCCAGGGCTTCCCAAGAAATAGAGAAATCCTTTTTTTTTTCAAAACAGATTTGAGTGTATCTGATGGAGCCAGGAAATTTAACTGTTCCACTATGGCTTCTGCAATTTGCCACAGAGCTGTAGCAAAACATCTGTACAGCCTCCATAACCACAAATTTATATTTGAAAGGTCTTATCTGCTGACAGATTTTAACTTCTGAGGAACTGTAGAAAACTCTAACCCATATTTGTCCTAAGGGTTTGCAGACCTGGGTGAGTTTGTCACGCTAGCTTACAACAGACTTTCTGTATTGTATCATCATTGAATGGCAAGCTTGGAGGCTCCGCTGTTCCATCTTTTACCCAATAATTAAAAAATCCACTTAATAGTGGTCTCTCTCTGCCCAGTTTGAGTTTGTTTAACTTGAACATAGTCAAGTGGCTTTTGCACAAATGTATTAGTATCCCACTGATGCGTATAAAAGGATTGAGAATTACACTTTCAGTTGATTTCTTCTTTGACAAGCATTTTTAAATTACCACTTGGCCTGTTTTTAATCAGCTTTGAATTTCTGTCAGGCTGAGATGCATTCTGTGTTTAATGAAGCAAATTGTTGATTAAGGCCTTTGCTATCATTAAAATTATTTGGCCCTTATTTTCAATTCTTTCTACCTCTGTTATTAGAAAGTTATGCTGATTTGGAATGATGAGGCTGACAGTGATATTGGCTGCAGTCTTACTCTTTATTGCACTGTTTACACAGCCTTTATTACACTAATATAATACACTCTCTATTACACTACTGCAATTCTTTCTTTTAGGCCATGACCAGAAGTGATCCATACATTCCCTTCATTGTCCTAACTGTCAAACCTTTCAAACTCAAAAATAAAAAAAAGCAAAGAAAAAGAAAAAACATGTGTTTTGTTGCAATCAGTGTCCACAAAATTGTATTCCACAGTTTGTCATTCTTATGCAAAAGATAAAGTGGCTGCAGTTTGATCCACTCTATCTAAATTAAGTGCAGGCTAGCTGCTTATTTATGAGTGCTATGTCATTCTTGCTTTTGGTAAAGGCTATTTCCACCTATTCTACCTTTTTAGCTTTGCCCATCCATTAGATTGGGACCTTAAATGTAATTGGATGTCGCCCTAAATTTAACTGGAAGTGACTTTCTGGTGTCCAGTCCAGTTCCTACTGCAGGAAAATGTGAAGTACCATCCATTTTCTAAATTTATCAAAAAACTTCTTGACATTAAAAGATTAAAAATTGAAAAAACAAACCCCCAAAACTCCCCAATCTACTGCTACTTTTGCTATTCTGCTTGCCTTTGACGTTTACTAAATTTTTCTCTCAGTAGTTTTAAATATTCTCTGGGTATATGGCCAATTTCCACTCCTTCACTTTTTATTTCATATTCTTCCTTAGTTAAAGTGTTCTTTTTTCACTGCAGTGATTACCTCCTGCTGTATACACACACAGCAGTACTGTCCTACACTTTCTTTGACTAGGATAAAGAGCTGTTATTTGCTCTTTGTGTGATAGTATCTCCATTCCTTTGCTCTGCTTTCTCTGTGTTTATTCTAGTATGATCTCCTATTTTCTGAGTACAGGTGATAGGGATTGTACTCACCATTCCACATGAGCTTTATGATGACATTAATCGTTCTCCAGAGGACCATATCAACTGATACATTCTGGACTTGGTTTTTATCATTACACTATGCTGTTGAATCATAGTTATTCCATGATTATCTAACGCCACAAAATACCATTCTCTTTTCTCATTTCCAACTGACAAATTCCATTTCAGAGCAGAATTTCTCAATATTAAGTGCATGACCTTGCATCTTATTCTTTTAAATAGCATTTTTAGCACATAGGGCCTCAAAGACAGTTTTCCTTATTTTGAATCCTCTGTGATATGGAGACTATCACTCAGCTTTCCCTCATCGCCAGATGTCATCAGAAGACTTCCACTCCTTGTGCCAGGACCATTTAGTGGAATTTGTAAGTGGCCTCAAGCTCTACTCAGGAGATCTGCTGATAAACTCCACCTACTCAGACTGTATATTTAAAGCTACCCATTTTTGTCTGCCCCCTAAGTCAGTCTCTTTTCCATCTGACAGGATTTTATTAATCCCTACCCTCTTCAGATGCACTAATAACAATTCTTACATGACATCCCGTCAGATGATTTATAGTAATCCAGAGAGATTAGATCAATTGCTTCTCATTTGTCTGAAAATTTATATAGCTCTTCAAGGGAACAATAAATAAAAGTAAGATTTGTTTAAACAAATGTCCGAATAATAACAAAGAAAGAATTGCTATTAATGCAACCTCCCCAAACCAGAATACACAACTATTTGTTTCTTTTTAAGTCTCTAATGAAAAAAAAAAAGATTCTTCTGCCAGAATCCTTCATTCTTTAATTTGTTGAATACATTGGAGTAGAGCTGAAAGGAAGAAAAAGAGATCATTCCCTTTTGTAGCTTATTTTGATGTTTGGAAAACTGTTCTCACTCTGACTTGGATCAAAATCCAGGGATATTCGCATTTGCTATGAAATAGTATGGAGTTTTGGCGCTAGCAACATTCACCTCTCTGTCTGTCCTGTGGCCCCTGGAAGACCCAGAGCTCATGGTCGTGGTACCCAGCAGGTGCTTTGTTGAGGAACCATGGAGATGAGCTGGCAGGACATCAAGAAAAGTTTCAAATCTCATCTGGTGCCAGATTTCCAATGGGATTTCATCACAATCGGATTATTTTAGTGAAAAATTTGCATTCCGAGGAAGTAAAAAACTCCAAAAAGAAAATATTTTCTCTGAATTTTCTGACCAGCTTTAATGTAAATTATTCTTGCTATGGGAGGAGGCAGATAATCTCTGTATGGGACACAGGGTGCAAAGTGTTTACTGTGTTGGGAGTTCCTCTGAACCACACTTCTGGTATGTCCCGCTGGGGCATTGAGGGCACTAAGGACCTTCCTGTCCCCGCCCAGCTTCCCTGGGGCTTTGCCCCACCCTGCCCATGGCCCAGGACCCCATTTCAGCCCCCTGAGGCCATCAGTCCCCGCCCCAGTGACACTGCAGCAGGGCTGGTCTCCAGCTCTCCACAGCCCTGCCCTGCCCGGCCATGGGGCCACAAGACAAAAGACCTCCACTTCTTTCAGGTTAAGTTGATGTTAACTTGCCTGATCGATGCTTTGATGGGACATGCTTTTAACTGCCTTGGTTTTCTGGCTGGGTCATAGCCCCTTTTGTTATGGTGGGTATACTGAGATCTCAGAGCTGGCAGCAAGTCTTACACAGATAGCAAGGTCCATATTTATCACAAATTTCATTGTAGGCAAGGAGGAAAGGGGTTTGGAGATCTCCTTTAAGATTTTATATTTTGATAAACCTAAAAAACTGGCCTGGGATTTAGCCTGGGATTTAACCATAGCAAAATTATTTCTTATTGTTATCTGGCATAAAGCCATAGTTGGCAATGAACTAGGAGTATTAACCCCATGTAAATGTCTGGAATAAAGTCTACTTGCAAATTTGACGAGAGCTATGAAATCTAATATGCAGTGTTTAGAAATACTTCATGTTATGGAGATGATCCAGCTAAAAATAATAACCTAGGTAGCTTTTTAAAAATTTTTTTCTTCAGTTCACATCAGTTTCCCAGTTCAATTTACAAGGGGCCAAATTTACAAGCTGGGACACTGGGGTGAGCAGGAAGACAGAAATTGCAGAGTGTTGGAAAACAGACCAGGATGCAATGAGACAGACTGTGAATATTTAAGCTGGCATTGCAGAAAAGACATAAACTGATGAATAAATAAGTAGGTTAAGTGTAGCTTTCTTCTTTTTCTTATGTTTACAAACTTTTCTAAATATTATGTTTCTATTTGCCTTTAAATTAAGCTGGTGGTGACTCAAAGGTATCTCTCTAACACAGAGGGCAATCTGCTCCCATTTTTGTAGTAGTTCCTTTAGCTCTAGAATATTCATACCCAGCTTGGACCTCCAATGTATTTCTCCATGATACCCCAAAAGTTGTGCTTTCAAGGCTGCAGGAATCAGTTTGAGAATCTAAGAAACCAAGATGAAGAAGTATCATTTTCTAGATGTTCCATAAAATGTTGCAGTTATTTAGGAAACACACATTAACATCAATTATAGCCCAGAATGTAAAGTTTCTAAACTGAAAGTTGCAAGCAAAACAGTATGCAGTGCTTTGTCTCAGTTTCGGATCAAATTCACTTTTCAGAATATTGATGTTTCCTTGTGCAAATAATTTCATATTGTAATTCGCAGTTACAAAAATATTTTTTTACCTTGCCTAATATACATGATATTTAAAGCTTATGCTCCGAGGCACAGACCAGTCATTAAGTCACAGGACATATGAAGAAATATGTCCTATCAGCAATTTATTCTGTATTTGTCAATGCTGGAATTTCTTGGTCCTTTCTAAATCATCTGGTGCTAACCACAGTGAGAGAGGATACTGAGTAAACCAGACTAATGATCTGATCCAACCTGGCAGCTTTTGTGAGGTTAAGTCACAAACAGAGGTGGGTTTATCCTATAGATAACAATGGCAATTATATGCTTGTTAGTACAGCTTGTTAGTACGTTAGTTTTCCTTTGATTTATGCAGCAGATGACAACTAAAGCTGATCTATGACAACTATTTTTAAAGCACAAGTATTGTGGAGATCTAGAACTACATAAGAGCAAACACTGTCTTTTCGTCTGTTTCCCAATATCTTTGTAAACCTCTATACATGTATAAATTTTCTTTTGCCTTTGTATCTCCCAAAGTATGGCAATGCTAACTGTATTGGGATTCCGTATATTGTCACAGAATATATATTAACTTTTTAGTGCCCTGCCTGCCTCTCTAATATATTTGTAAAGGGTATACTCAAAAAACTACTGTACTGGGAATTATACTGCATCGCAGAAATTGTGACTTCAAATGGACTAAAGCATGCTGTTCTTTTTTCAGCTGTTCTTTTTCTTATACCTGTTCTTTTCTTTTCCTTTTTTGTTTTTTTTTTTTTCCTTTTTACTCTAGACAATAACCCATTCACCTTCATTCAGTTTTCTTAGCTGAGAAAAAAGTGAATGAAGACTTCAGGAGTTGGCTTACTAGTATTATTTCCTAGCAGGACTGTGAGGTCTGAAATTGTATTTCTTGTATTAACCTTACTGTGCTTTTATTCAGTCTTTTTGATCAGTTGATGTGACCTGCAGAGATGCTCTGTTACTCCAGTGACTTGAACTCCTGAAAATAAGGAAGTCAATAATATTAAATAAACTTCTAGTCTTCACCTCCTATATAGACTTTGAATGCTTCCTGTCTGCATAAAATATGTTTTTCTTAAAATGCAAGCTCTCCTGGCTACAAACTGTGTTGGTTTGTGACTTAGAAAGTCCTGGATACATTTGTTTGTCTTTAATAAAAAATAGATTGTCAATGTGTTAGGCGGCTAACCCTGCCGTGTATGGGGAGAGGCAGCACTGCCGACTGGGATGCAGCAGGCCAGAGCACTGAGCACAGAGCTGCCCAAGCTGGCTGGTGGGCACCGCGGAAGAGGTAACTTCCAGTTTGCTCCTCTGCTGACTTCAGTACCCAGCCGGGATTGAATGGAGAGAGTTACATTATCCTGCGGTCCTTAGCCTGGTCACTAGAGTTCCTCTGAAAAATAAGGAGGGCTAGGGCACGTCGTTTTTTCAAAAAAGCCGCCGGTGAAAATGATATTTGAGTGGGATGAGTTTACCAGTTTGTGGAGGTGGGACGCCTGGGTTCAATGCCTTCTTTTGCTTGAGGAGATGTATTTCACACTTAACTGACGTTTCTTTAGCCACCAGCTGTTCTGGGTTGACCTCTTTTTGAACTTCTTTCATTTTGCAAAAAACAATGAAAGGTTCATTGCCTCAGAGACACAGATAAAGGAGGAATGTCTGGATCACAGAGCAGTACCCAGTGAACCTAGGGAGAGGTAAGCACAGCAGAACTGCCAAATCAAAGTAATAAAAATCGGAACATTAAGGCTCTGTCTACATTAGCATTTTGGTTTGGGGCAGCAACGCGATACTGAGACAAATCCCTTGATTGCCCCTATCAGTGGTTTGGTTGAGAGAGGTTTTTGGTACACACAAATGGGACTCCTTTCACGGATAATGACATTAGAAACTCTGCTTCAGGTGCTCACCAAATGCATTCTAGCCTCTAATGGGAAAATAATGGTCCAAGGCAAAGACTGCCTCTTCCAGCAGATTCAAATCACAGTGGTGGGCTGCCAGGTCCAGGAAACTTACTAGCTTGAATTAAAACCCCAAATTACATTTATTATAGATGTAGAGTTCTCAGCAATTGCTTTGATCTACTTCTGCTCCTGTTGTGCTGAAGTTTGGATCAGCAGAGAAATAAATTCAGATGATACTGGACCATGAATTAAAAGTCAGTTTTTTGAAATAGATAGGAAGAAAGAATTCAGCCAGCAAAATGGATGCTGCTTAGGCACCCCTAATATTAGACTCATTTTAAAGCAATATGCGGAAAACATTTGTTGAGATAGAAGTTATTGAACTGAGAGGCAATGGGAAACAAGAAAAGTTTTAAGTATCATTAACTCATTTTAATGTAATTTTCTTTAGTTTAGTTGGTTATTGAACTAACAGCCCTGAATACAAAATAATACATAGCTCTGTCATTAAAGATATATAGGCTACATGTACGCTCTTATGTTCCAGCTATTGAAAGTATTGCTAATAGAATTTCTGAATACCTTCTGATCATTCCTTTTGATATGTACAGCGTCATTTGGGGAAACTACAGTAATGTATTTTTAAAATGTCTGAATGGCCCCTTGTAAATTGTTTCTGTTGTTAAATGTAGTTCTGTATTCAAATGCAAATGAATTATTTAATAGGATATATTTCAGTAAAATCGCTAGTTTACTTTTACAATTACTGTTTTACCTTTATAGATACTCTCTTAAGAAAAAAACATCTGGCAATTTAAAATAACACGGAAAAGTAGATCCTGGACTAAACCCTATCAATTGTTAAACAGTAGTGTTTTTCAGTTACATTAAAATTAAAGTCCATCTGCTGATAAAAACAGTAACATTAAAAGTATTGTACTGTATTTTAGAACACTCTAAATCAGACAGTGTAATCTAAAATTGCATCTCTCTAATCATCTGTTTTATCTCTTACTTTTGGCATGGTTTCAGCAGTTAATAAGATAAGAAACGTATAAATAAAGTAGAAACCTGATGCTTAGAAATTCATGACTTCTTGGAAATCTGGATTTTTAACATTTATACAATTCAAATATCTGACAGTCTCAGAGACTAGTTGAAACATTTAGTTGATAAAGGCTTGGGAAAATGAGGGTGTGTTCAGCAATACAAGGTGGTAATATTTCCAGGATGACTAGAGCCTTGACAGAGGCTTGTAGAGGCTTGGGTTTACAATATTTTCAGTCACAAACAAAGAGTTTAATCCAATAAGGAGAACCGCAACTCCCTATTTGAAAGCAGTGCTTGACTCGGAGATGCCTTGCTCCTACAGTGACATCCAAAATCTGAAGTTAGAGGCATGGGAGGAAGCGACATTCAAAGAGGAGATCAGAAATCCAACTACTCAGCAGGGCACCACCTAAACCTGGCTGATTGATAGAAAACGCTGGGAACACCTTGAAATTTTGCCACAGAGCAGAATATATGTGCTTGGCTCAAGGCAGCAGGCTGGCATCTCTGTCTAAGCACAAGGTGCGTAAAATTGTATTTTCTAGCATTTAAGTACCTTGACCTTTTATCTCCACCCGGTAGAGTGGGCAGACATCTTTTACGCGAGGCTAATGGAGCAGTTGCTCAGGCAGCATTAAGTCTGCCTGTGGTAACGTGCTACAGGTTTGAAGGTTAGCACAGTGTGCACGGAAAGGCACACGCACTCCTTCTGGCTATGCTAAGGCGCCGAGCTTGCTCTGTACAGCAGATTGCAAGATGGTTGCATAGATTGAAGCATTTCAGTCACAACGTGTGTGGAAGAATCATAAGCTAAAATTTGTCATGAAAATGTGCATATCTACATTTACAAGCAGGCTTCCACAATTAGAAAATGTAAGATATCTTGTAATCAGCGCTGACATTTGGTATTCAGCTACTGGAAAGTGCAAATTGCCAAACACTGGACCAATTACTTCTAGTAAGGAACAACAAATACAGTCTTAGCTCTTTGAGGAATGTAAATTAAATCTTAGGAGAGGAATTGCTGCTAGCTAACCATGGAAATAGGAAATGTAATGAATACTTAAAAGTTATTTTAGAAATTTTTCACGTGTGGTCAAATCAGGCCACAGCTGCTAGTAAGTCACACAGCATCCAGAAGTGAAGTGACAGATACTTAGGATCAGAGCATAATATGCCAAGCAGTTCAGATACACATCATATCACCCAATTTCAATCTAATCTTTCATGAGCTTAAAGAAGATTGAGATGAACTGGAAAGTTTTCTTTCTGCCACAGCATCTCAACAGTAAAACAACAAAATTTCTTGCTCTGTGAGAGAGGCAGTGTGGTCAAGAAAGCTTAGATGGAGAATCGTAAGCACAAGCTATGTTGGTTAAAGCCATCTTGAAATGTTCGATCTAATTTCAGAAAATCTGAAACATTTAATGAAAAATATCTTACATAGTGTTTTCAATAAAATTTTTCTTTTGCCACCAACCTTAGTAACAAATTACATTTTGCATCATGGTGACATTTGAAGGCCATGTCTCCCTGTGTTAGATAGAGTCCTATCATTCAGGAAAGCCACTTCTGTTTTGAAGATCTTACAATGTAAGAGTACAAGCACAGCTGACAAATAGATAGAACAAAAGGTGGGGAAGGATAAGAAAAGAGGGGACACATGGAAGTAATACAACACTGTTCAAGATAAATCTGTTATAAAGACATACATTCATATCTTTTTTATCTCTGCCCAGGCTAGGACATAATTGGTAAAGAAAGACATTTTCAGGAGGCAAGGCTACTGTTCAGATTGCAAAATACTGAGCCGATTTCAGAATTCAAGAGTCATCATACTGTGGTTTTTTTCCTGTATGACTTTCCCTTAATAAATCTATGGTTGGCTTGGAAATAAAATCTTAGCATGTTGTAAAAAGTGGCTAGTTAGCTGATTTAGGTTGGTGTTCTCTAGCATTTCTCTTAGAAAGAACATGTGGTTCAAATAAGTCACAGATAGACCTAGCAGAAGAATCTGGGGTATAGTAAGTTAGGAATTTGCATTACAAGTGGGCCATTGATGAATGACAAGAGGTGTCTCTGTTAAAGGTAATGTAATGATTAATATGTATAGTGCAAATCTACAAGTTCAATTTTGGAAGCAAAGAGGCCTGGACAATTTTTCTGCATGATTAGCTAAAATTAAACTTGGCATACGAAACTTTAGTAGGTCATCCATTCTTAGAAGATTCAATGCACTTTAAGTTGTGGTTAGATACTGGAATTTTATAATCCAAACCATTTATTTATTTTTATATATATTTA
>NW_009198051.1:0-330 GCF_000690835.1 Fulmarus glacialis
CCCTTGTCCAGATTGTTGATAAAGATATTAAGCAGAACTGTCCCCAAAACTGAGTCCTGGGGAACACCACTTGTGACTGGCCACCAACTGGATTTAACTCCATTCACCACAACTCTTTGGGCCCAACCATCCAACCAGTTTTTTTACTCAGCGAAGAGTATGCCCGTCCAAGCCACGAGCAGCCAGTTTCTTCAGGAGAATGCTGTGGGAGACGGTGTCAAAGGCTTTACTAAAGTCTGGGTAGACCACATCCACTGCCTTTCCCTCATCCACTAAGCCGGTCACCTGGTCATAGAAGGAGATCAGGTTGGTCAAGCCGGCCCCGGCTTT
>NW_009198051.1:745-16945 GCF_000690835.1 Fulmarus glacialis
CTGCTCTGACTATTAAAGACTGAGGCAAAGAAGGCATTAAGTACCTCAGCCTTTTCCTCATCCTTTGTCACTGTGTTTCCCCCCGCATCCAATAAAGGATGGAGATTGTCCTTAGCCATCCTTTTGTTGCTAATGTATTTATAGAAACATTTTTTATTGTCTTTTAGGGCAGCAGCCAGATTAAGTTCTAGTTGGGCTTTGGCCTTTCTAATTTCCTCCCTGCATAACCTCACAACATCTTTATAATCCTTCTGAGTCGCCTGCCCCTTCTTCCAAAGGTCATAAACTCTCCTTTTTTCCTGAGTTCCAGCCAAAGCTCTCTGTTCAGCCAGGCCAGTCTTCTTCCCCACCGGCTTGTCTTTCGGCACATAGGGTCGGCCAGCTCCTGCACCTTTAAGATTTCCTTCTTGAAGAATGTCCAGCCTTCCTGGACTCCTTTGCCTTTCAGGATTGCCTCCCACATTTAAGGAATAGCAGAAAACACTGGACAGGCAGAGGAGGAGGGAACGAAAAAAAAGTGAGAAATAGGAGAGGGAACAGCAAGGTCAGAGGAGGAGCTCCATGATGGAGCAGATGTCCGCTGCAGCCGTGGGGAACTCATGTTGGAGCAGGGGAAGATAGGAGGCGAGAGGAAGGACTGTCTGCTGAGTGTAACCCCGCCACAACCCATCCTCCCTGTGCCGCACGGGGAGGTAGAGGAATTAGAAGCGAAGGTGAGAAGCGGAGCCTGGGAATGGGAAGGTGTTGCTTTTAATATTCGCTTTTTTGTTTCACACTACCCAAATTATTAATTACATTTTTATTTTAATTGGCTAGAAATTAAGTTAATTTTCCCCAAGTCGAGTCTGTTTTACCACAACAGTAATCGGTAAGCAATCTCCCTGTCTTTATCTCAACAGATGAGCTTTCTCATTCCTCTTCTTCCTATTTTTTTCCCTGGTCCCACTCTGAGGGGCGAGGTGGGGGGTGAGCGAGTTGCTGATTGGAAGTTTAACTCTTAGCCAAGGTTAACCCACCATACTGGCTCTAGTTTTTAATACTGTGCCCTTTGCAGTTCAAATACCTGAAATACTTATCTAGTTTTAGTCTACAGTTTTTCACTTGAATGTGCTGTGAAATCAGATTGTAAACTTGCAAAGCATTGATTGTTGCATATTCGAAGTTTTTCTCTGAGTTATGGAAAAGCATCACTTATTAGTCTTTAATCTCAAAAATTTAAGGAGCAATGTAAAAAAACAAAACAAAAAGAAACAAGACAATTATCAATGAGAAAAAGGGGTTGAGACATGATTACTCTGCATTTTTAAACTGTTGCATGTAAAGATGGAATAATATCACCTGCATAACAGATACTGACTCCAGAAATCTCTGTAAATGACTTGTGGATCTGAGGGGACTGTTCTGGCCAGAGATGAAGTGAAATAAGAATAATCTTAATTTATCTTTGGGCAGTTCTTGATATACAAGTTAAAATTCTTTGAAGTGTCTAAACAAGTTTAATACATTAAGGAAATAGTCTCTGAACAGACTTTTTTTCAGAACAATTATAATTCCATAGATTCAAATTCCTCCTTTTTTACAAGTTAAAACAATAAAGTGGAGCATATGTAAGCTTTTTAAATGGTATCTTTTGGAAATAAAATCAGTCCTTTAAGTCAATTTCATACATTTTTCATGTGTTTTGAACATTCTACAAGGAACATCTTCCAAAATTATATTAAATGAAGCCCTGGCTAGCAAAAAATTTCCCATGAATGTTGGTTTTGTGTTACCGCTAAATTGCTTCCAGTGCATTAGATTAGTTTCTTGCATAACATCACATTATTCAGTGCTTGTGCTTTTTCTTCACTGCTATTTCTAGCCCTTATTCTTCTTTATTCACCTCTGGGGACAGGGAATTATCTGACAGATATTGCCACCTGCTGAGGTAGAAACTTGGGAGATTGGCCTAAAATTAAACAATTTACTGAACTAAAAATTCTGGTTGGGTTGTCTATTGGGAATGAGCATGATACCTCAAAGTACAGGTGCCTACTAGTTGCAGCTAAAGGCTCTGCTCCACCCACAGAGAGGCAACAAAGTTGTGCCCCATTTGAGTATGGACTAGCTGTTGAAGACAGACACTGACTCACATTGGCTTTGTAGATCCTATGAGGCCAGAAAAGATTGCTATGATCTGCAAATACGGGCTGTAGAGTTTCTTGTAAAACTAGATTAAATCTGAGTGATGGGAAGGGCTTCTGGTGATTATATCCCTGGATGGCAGAAAAAATCTCAGTCGTGAATGGAGAAAATTTGGGCTTTTGGCCTTGTATGATATAGGTGTACACACTGAAGAAGCTGATGTTAATTGCAACAAACTTCACCCTCCTGAATGCCCTTCCTTGCTAAATCAGTATTTGAAACAAAGCCTCTTCTATTAAAAAAAAAAAAAAGATTTTATATTAATTGTTCCAAATTGTGATACATTTGTGTAAGAGTTTCGGTTCTTTAAATACTCTGTAGGAAAATATATCTTTTTGCTCTTAATTCAGCACTTAGCTATTTGTTGTAGGTTTTTCTTTGACAGCCAAATTCTTTCCCTTTTCCCTTTGCAAATATCACTGATCAAATCACTTTATCTTTACTGTGGCACAAATAGAGTTCCTTGAGCCTTGTCTCATATAGCACATTCCTTGTCCCTGTCTTTGAACTCTTTCTTGTATTTCCATATCCTGTTTGTAGAGTGAATCCAAGAATGGGTTGCAATCATTTTACTATGTCAGTGTTCAGGAATTTTAGCAGTTAAACCCTTCATTTTTATGTTCATATTTGTGGAATTGTGGCTTTGGGGGTGTGCATTAAATACTTTATTCCACAAGGGTTAGGTAAGTAGCATTGTGAAAGTTTGCACATACCTATGTCCTATTTGCTGCTTACTGTCTAAATGACTGTTATTTGGTATATAAAGTTGTCTTATGGTGCCTAATCTGCAGGCATGTAATGGATCTAGCTCCATATGGGATTTTTACATTTTTTGAAGTTCTGGACTTGTCCCACCTGAATTAATGCTCCCTCTGTAGAGAGAGTGTTGAGCCTGCACTCATACACTGACTTGACGTTTCATTTTTCTTTTGCCTCATGAAGAGACAGCCGCTGGTGAGGCCTTGAAGTTCACCACTGGTTCTCAGCCTGCCTATTAATTCACCTGGAGATACCTCTGGTTTTTCTCAATTTCTGGTGTGATGATCACTAAAGAACAAGCTCTTGGCCGCGTGCAGAGTAACCACAAAGTACCTTGACAGTGATTCAGATAGAAATAGTTGTATCACTTAAGCTGGTATAGCCTAGGTAATATACCTTCTCACAAGCTGTGGGAAAAATTTTACTGATGTGGTTTATCTCCCCATGGGAAGTGCAAAGGAAATTGGGTTATAGAGCCTTCTTGATTTTAGCTGAATTTGCACCTGTGAAAAGGCAAATTCCTCTGATTTTTTTTGAAAATTTTTTATGCTTTGAGTAAGCGATTCTGCATTGTGGATTAGGTAGTGGTTTACTACATGAAAAGCGATACTCATCACAAATGAAAAAGTTCAGAAGTGAAGCACAACTAGCCCAAAGCTACCAATAGTCATTCCTCTTTCTTCTTCCTCATGAAGCTTCATCCTTTGAATAAGGTTCTGCAACTTTGGCACTGAAAGGACACTTTTCAACTGAAGAAAAGGAGGAGAGGAGGAGAGGAGGAGAGAAGGAAAGAAGGAAAGAAAGAAAGACATTCTTAGAAGTGTTCTGACATCTTTGTGATTTTTTTTCCAAATATGGCAAAATATAATCCATAGACTAAGTGTTATTGTATGGAGGAAAGCCAAATCCTCTCAAATGCATACTTATGAGAGAGATATAAATTATGTCGAGTCAGAGATATAATCATTTTTCAGCTCTGAGGAATGAACAGACTTCTGAGAGGCTAGCAGAGAAAGTACAGAAGTCACACAATATTGTTACCTTCCAAAAGGTGTTTTAAGATCTACGTTACCAATGACTCAATGCAATTGAAATTAATTTATTTGGCTTTTGTCCTAAGGAGTGGTGATTCACTTAAAGTGCTTCTACCTGAATGCAGAATGTGGAGGAACTACTTAAATAATTTAATGCACATGATTAGGTAAGAAACAACACAACTCTTGATGGGTGTATACTCAATAGTACGCTGTCTGCATAAACACAGATTGCATCTTTCAGCTAGCCCAAAAAATCCAGGACTGCAGAGAGACCTGTGTCACTTTTAGGGTAGGTTTTAGGTAGCATGAGCTAAGATAGCATTTATTGAGTTTATTTATCTAATGGGTTTAGATAACATTCATTGGAGTTAACTGTGTTGATCTGACCTAGGTGACAAATCATGAAAGCAACTGGATTAGATTGCTAGTATCTCAAGGATTAGATTGCCATTTACTCTGTGATCCATCAGGAAAATAAATAAAAAAGAGAAGTATTGGAGAAGAAAGCAGGATTTACTACATGATGAAGATGCAGAATATCCTTGCATCTCTCAAAACTGAATGGGAAGAAGCACTGGAATCTGTGAATCTTATTTTTTCTTGATGTTATGGAGACGTCCAAATTGAAGAATTTCATATTTTCTATCATCATCTGGGGCTTTCTGTTGCTGACTACTGAATCAGTGTCTGCACCCTGAAAGGTTATTTAGAAGAACTCAAACTGCATGTTCATGGAAGAAGTCCTGTTATACACTCAGAATGTGTATGTAAGCTTCTTATGGTAAACATGCCTGTTTCAGTACACATTCTCACCACAGATCTGTGCAAGAATTAGCAAAAGCAAAGCATCATTGCTAATGAGGAGGGCTAGTTTCCTGCATGCTTGTATATGCATATTGGTATTGATGAGTGACTTACGAAAGGCATGCTCATGTGTATTTTGGCAATTCAGGAGTTGCTTTGCTCCCTGTTCCTACTGTATGTGTATTTTGGCATGTTGGTTTAGCACATGTTCCTAAATACTATGTAGATATGTAATGTTGAGCCTAGGTTTGCATGTTGTATTCTTTCATAGCACTAGGCAAGACAAGAATAATTGAAAGGGGAAATGGGATATTATTTTGTTAGTTTAATAATATCACAAGTCAGCAGGGAAACTGGGAAAGTGTAAAAAACTTTGTATCACTATTGGCTGAGAATTGCAAAGCCAAACTGGGTGTGTTTTCAGTTGTGTAGCTGAAGAAGCAAAACAAAAAGTCTGAAATTTTGCCAAAAACGAAGCAAAATGGCAACCCCTGCTCATCTCTTAAAGTCACTGAATCCCTATATATGAGATGTAAAGATGGTTTATGACGACTTTAAAAGATTATTTGAAATATCCTTGTCCTAACTGTGTATGATTCTTCTATTAGCTGCATCAGGACAAATTAAGAATAACTTCATAGAAGTAAATGGCTTTAAACTGGCTGGAGAGGGAATCTGGCCCACTAAAACCCGTTCTGCTTTACTCCCTGCCACAGGCCGTGACTGCCGAATTAAGCAGTGAGAAACATCGCCTGCTATTTTGGCCGCCTAGTACATGTAAGAGCGAACATGTGGCTAAAGCGAAGTGCTGGCTGTTGAGAGGTCTGGTTTATATTCCAAGCTCTACCGCTAAGTCCTAGTTTCTGAGTATTTAACCCCTGTGTTCACAGCTTTTTCCTCATCCACAAAGTTAGGCTGTTATCATCTCACAGGGATGATATGAATCCTAATATTTTAATAATTGCAAATTTTGTTTTGAAATCCTTTAATAAAAGATCCTATTAAGCAAATAGCAATTATGAAGCAAGTTTTCTGAAGTTTTAGGACAAACTTACTGAAATGCAATTTGTAATTTTCTTTACAGATCTCAGAGCTTTTGTGAGGTCCTAAAAGCTTGTAATCTAGTTTTACATTTCTGAGGTGAAATTAATGGGATCAGGACTGGCTTCCTACCAGAAGCTGGATTTCTTCTCTCCTGTCCCTTTGTGCTGACATCCAGTTTCAAAAAATACTATCCTGGAAGTTCAGTCTGTGTCTCAATGCAGATACACTGAAACTTTCTGAAAACCTGCATCTGTGAGAAATTAATTGAGATTTTGAAGGCCCACGTGACATAGCTAGTTTGAAATAAGCAAAAAATATGTTTTTCTTCTAAACATTATTCTTTGTATTGCTTGAGGGAATACAAGGAAAAGGGTATGCGATGTAACTTGCCAATAAAAGTACAGAAGTTTGGTGCGGTTATAGTCTCTCCATCCTAGCTCTGTGCCATAATAAAAGGGCTATGCTACTCTCTTTTAAGAGCACTCAGTGAGAAGGAATAATGGAGTAGGTATGAGGCTTACTAATGGCTATTAAAAGACTCCCTTATCTTCACCAAGAATTAGGTCAAGCCCATCACTCCCTTCCATATTTATGTACAATAAGAGCTCTGAAAAACCTAACAACTTCAGGAAGTTAAGTCACTAGGTGCTTGTGGCAGAGATGTCCTTCAACCTATTTACAATTAAATTATTTCCTTCACCCTATTTACAATGAAATTATGTTGCAAAAGAAAATGAAACTTTGTAGTGTTTTAAAGTATTGTTAGTTGAAAATACATATGGAGAAAGTATCTGGAGAGAAGGTGAATAGTGGTGTATTTAAACCAAGACATTTGCCTGTCTATACTACCTCTTTAAGTATCCCTTTGTTTAGGACATTTGTATCTTGGCACAAGTTCTTGTAATACCACTAATTTCATCTCTTCTCCCTGACAAGGGTATCCCCATGATAGATTTGGCACCCTAGCAAGTATCAGTCACAAATCCTAGCACTGAGATAAGACAGCAGGAACAGTTCCAGAAAGAAGGCAGTGGGTGTCCCTGAAGGTTTGTAACACTCTGATGTTTTATTCTGCAAAAAGTTTTTACACAAACATCTCAAAAGATATTATTTTTTAGGTGGGATATTTTATGAGCTGTTTTCTAACTCTCTTGAAAAAAATGTTACCTACCTGCAGGACATTTTCATTTCATTGTATTAAAAAAACTAAGGCCAAATTTGACTCAGTTGCACTAATATATATTCAGAGTATATGTATATTTGGCATCAGTAAACTCAGATTTACACCAGGTAAGAGAGGAATGGGATTCATATGTCTTTGTCGTCTTTGCTAGTGAGACACCAAGCAAACAAAGAAGCCCGCTCCAGAATACCAGCATTTAAAGACTCTACAGCCAGCTGCCTGCAGCATCCAGGTGGAAGGTGTGAACGTGCTGCTCTGAGGCTTCTCCCCTATTATGTGCCAAGTACACTTGTGTCACAACCTCATGGTCCTCTCTCCCAGTCCAGTAAATCCGTCCAGCTTTTTGCTCCTCTTTGCTATGACAGAAAAGTGAATATGAATTATAGTTGAGTTCTATTTTGCCATCATACGAGGTCCAGACCCACAAGCCACGTCTGAATGTGAAGATCTGTACACATTGCTAACAACAGCTCTACTGTGTGAAACAGATGTTAAGGATGTATGGGAGTGGGGAAACTGGGAGAGTAGATCAGAACAGGGTCAGTGGCAATAGAGAGGCTTTGAATTTCAAAAAAAATTTCAAATTTCTTCTATCCAAATCAGAGAGGGTGAAACGAGTTGGCTGCTAAGTCATCTCTAAGATTCTTTGCCAAGGCTAGGGCTTTTACAAGGACAAGACAGCTCCCCACTCCCAGTGTAAAAGATACATTTTGAATATATCTTTACAAATCTTCAAACTTCACAATTGAGGATTTAATCCTAATTGTAAGTATAAAGACAGATTGAGATCTAATATAGGAAAAAGATTATCCTATGCTGGCCTACAAGAGGTATTTTACACCACACTGAAGGAGAGGGGCCTGAGTCTGAGTCTATGACTATTTCTACATTCTTGTAAAAGTGTTCAGTGAAGACAAGGCATTAGGGCAAATCTTCTGAATGTGTCTTGTAAGTCAGCTGTCTAAATTCAGTTGTTAAGTTGAAGCCATAGTTAACTATAATGTGGGAGAATGAAGATGTGGTGAAGAAGATTAAGACTCAACATGCAGAGAAATATACAAGACGTAACTTTGAATTAATTTTAAAACACAAACTAAGAAATATTCACTAGTAAGACAAGTCATTTAAAGTAGTATTTTTTTTCCTTTCTTGTCTTATGGACTGTTTTGTGTGCTGAGAAAGGAAATGTTATGAAAACAGCATTCAAACATGGCCAGTGATTTTTTTTCTATCATCTCCTTCAAACAATTTTGTATATATGAAATGTGAAATAAGGTGGGCTTTTGTGCAAGGCTCCCACAAAAGTTTATTTTCTGCAACAGTTGAAGTCCAGAAGAATAAGAAACCCCTAAGTCATAACACACTTTGTTCTTCAGACAACAGAGGTGGGGCTTTAGCATTTCACAGCATTCTCCTCATCAGGAAAAATATGTCTTCTGTCTGGGCTGTGTCATACTGTATTTGCATTTGCAGTTGTACCCTTCGGACCAGATTCTGCCACCGGTTACACTCAGTGGTGCTTACAGAAGAGTACAACAGAGGGACAAATTTGGTCCTCTGTTTGTAAGCAAGCACCCAGGGAATGACAAGAGTTGCCTTTTTAGGCAGCATAAAAGGAAATAGTGCTGCTTGGCAATCCTCACGTGTTCCAGCCGCCGGCATCTGTAGTTCTTCAGCCCTCTTGGGCCTGTGCTTTTTCATTGTAAAACAGCAAGCCCTTGAAAATGCAGTGCCGGCTTGGCAACTGACCGCTGCCAGATAACAATTGACAGTAGGACTAATTTGGTAATGTGCAGCTTTGGGGAGTGACATTTACTGTATCTCCTGGCGCAATTGATACAAAGCATGCAGCCATGGCAAGCCCTGCATGGTATTTGCAAAGTGTCAACTTGAAAGAGTCAGGCTGCTCTTATGTCTCCTCTCAGAGGCAATTGCTGCAGCCCATCAAATCAACCTTCATGTAATATAAACAGGGAGACGGTCTCCTGCCATTCAGTGTTACTATTCTGTGCGGTTGCTGGTTATATCATATGTCAACACATTGTACAGATAACGAAAATGGGGAGTCTGAACTTGTACGGGCGATAAAGGTTTCCTGGGAGAAGCAAAATTACAGTGAACCTGTCAGGCAAAGATTAAGGATTTTGCAAAATAATCAGAGACACAAAAGTTAGCCCTTTTGATATGACTGTTAGCTGTGGTATGACTTACTGTGCAGAATAATTCTATCAAATCGGTTCATTAATATGTAAGTTATAATGATCTCTGTAAAAGGGACTTTCAGCATAAAATACTGGTAGTTCTTTCAGGAATTCCAGGTGGGTGGGCTGAAAACTATTGTGATAATGATTGCAGAACTAAAGATCTCACAAAAGGAAATTTTCACCTGGATTTTTGCAGTAGATAGATATTTCGGAGGGGAGGTTTAAATGAGTGTTATCAAATCCTCAGATAGGGATATTGTTTTTATCATTTCTGCTCTTTCATAGAGAAGGGTTGTTAAGCAATGGAAGGTTTCCAAACAGAACAATGGAAGGGTATGTGTGTGCAATTTTACTTTCACTCATTGACTTTTTGCCAGAAAAAGCAAAATGCTTAGTTCTCGGGAATTCAGCAGTGCTCTTTAATAAGAGCTGCAGTTGTAATCTACCGCTGCGCTGAGAGCGGAATATCTCATCCTAACATCCAGCCTCTTCCCTAGCCAGGCTCATTGTGAAGCTGCTCTGGGGCTACCTCAGTCAAACCCTCCGATAGCCAAATGCGCTACACAACTGTTTCTGCTGCAGAGGCCCACAAACGGCATGCAGACAAATAGCATCACACTTTCTCCTTGGTAACAGCTTCCCGCACCAGGTTAACTCTAGCCCTCAGGAAGCTGATTGATCTGAATATGAAAACCCATCGGAACTCTATCTCATGTCTATCTCATGCAGAAAAAAAGCCTCTGTCTCGACAGACATGTTAAAGCTGTTACTGTTTCTCCCAATTATTTCCCATGTCATGTGTTTTTTTATATTTTCTGCTATGTTGTAACAAGTTATTTTCAAGCATATGAACTTATAAAGGAATCACTGATCAATAGCCCCAGTCATAATGAATTTCAGCACAGGGATATTGAAGAAATGAATTAAAAATTGATGCCAACAATTTCCGTTAAAATTTCACTTCTGAAAAAAAGTATTTGTGACTAGATAAAGTTCTAGCTATGAAATTTTAATCAGTCAAAAGATGCTTATGACGCATTTCTATACATGTTGGATTATTTCTTTAAGTATCTTGATGCTTGACAAAAGCACAAACTGAACTGTGAACTGTGCCAGCCACAGTGGTGTTTCTGCTGTATCTGTGCCCCTGTACTTAATGTGGGAACATTAAGAACACAAAACGTTAAAATGTAATGATTTCATTTTTCACTCCTCTGCATAACCCCATAATGAGAAGTCACAAAATTCACTGTGGGAAAATCATGATGTCTCCATGGTTTTATTACTCATTTCTCTTTTTCTTTCTTTTAATAATAACATTGTTGTTGTCTTAAAGCAAGAGTTCTATGTCCAGGTCAGTGATTAAGCTCCTATATTGATATCATAGCATGTGGATCAAAACTACCCCAATTTCCAGAAGCCCTAACTGGCTGAATTCAGTATCTGGTAGAGTGAAAACAAACTCTAGTTACCTGGGCTTAAGGATGTTTTTCTTAATCAGCCTGTGTGAACTAATTACACAGATAATACGAGGGCTTTGAGGGAGCAGAAACCTGCTGCAGTGTGGCACCCAAGAAACAATCTCCCCTCGCAGCAGCCTGGCCTGCAAGCAGCGAGCAGTCTTGCGGAGACAAAAGGAGATATAAAACGACAGAGCCTACATGTGAAGACAGCTCTACAGAACTCTGCAGGGAACAATTCAAGACACTTCTTAATCTGTTTTATGTTCCCTTTGCATTTGCAAATGCTATTTTATATTCCAGGAGTGAGATAATGCATGAGTTTGGGAGGAAATTATAGGAATATAAGATATTTGGGAGAGAAAATATTTCTGTTTCAGTACCATCTGCAAGTGACAGAAGTGTACAGCTTACTGTGACAGACACAGTTTTGCTTCAAACTATTTGGTGGATTGTGATTAATAATTTATTAGCAATCAAAGATGAACCCTAAATGCTCTGTCTTAGTAACATCATAAATTAATTTAAAAGGGCAAAGCAAGAAAAAAGAAAAGTCACCAGGCAAGAACCCAGTACCCGTGCGAGGTTTCAGTGAAGATGAACGTGACGTAGCAATGGGAGTCCAGTGGATGATGAAGTTCAGAGCTGTACTTTGTAGAATTGCCATCGCTACCACATAGCCACATCGAACACAGTACTACATTTGTCAAGAAAGCCGTGATAGGTTTTTCTGTAGGTCATGGAGGAGGAGAAGTCTGCCCAATTTTAAGGTCTGCAACAAAGTAACGATTGAAGAGTTTTATTTTAGCCCTCCTCATCCTTTAATTTAGGCTGGGAAAATATGTTTTGTCTGCAAATTGCCAGGTTTGCTCTAGCTAAACTCTAAAGGTAAATGTTTCTGCAGTGTTTGAAAGCAATTCACCAAATTGTTCCTAATTTAGGAACAAAAGTTCAATGTGAAATGGTGGATAAAATAAAAAAGAGCTTTTCCATTAACACCAGCGAGGCATTTGAACTTTTAAATTAATGTTTTCTTGTTTCAAATATGATTGCTATTAGCCATTAACAACTTTCTGTGTAGGCCAAGCTTTTTGGAAAATTCATGTGGCTATTCTATTTGAAGACAATACTCTTCATGTTAATTGTTACACATTTTTTTTGAGGCCAAGTTGGATGTGACTTTTTCTTCTTCTTGTTTTTAATTTCTTTCTTTCGTTCTTCTTTTTGGTTTGTTTGTTTGGTTGGTTTCCTTAAGCTAAAGCAGAAATTAAGCACCAGAAATAAAATTCAGGTCAGCTGAGGTTTCTTTACAGCCCACATTTTCTCTAGATGGCCAGATTTTTCCTGCTGTTGCTTTGTGTCATTTCGTTAGGTGGCTAAAAAATAGCTAAAAAATTACAAATCAGATTGCAAACACTCTTCAGCTTTTATGATACTAATTAATTTTTGCAATGTAAAATGTATTGCATCCTTAAGTAGTGGTTTTCTTGTTTGATCTAGAATTCAGAAGAACTTACTCTATTCTTCTTACTTACAGAGGATATGAAATTGCCAATTTGACAAGAAACTGTAAGTTACTTACCTTTTCTGAGTCAATTTTGGAAAATCCTGACTTTACTTGAAGACTTTTAGTGACTTATAGAGATGTGAGTGAGTACTCCAAAACAAATCCCTGTTTTGTCCTGTTGCAAGACTCTTTCTTTGCATTCACCTTTACAGGATGAATCTAATCCTAATCTGTGGGCTGGGAGCTCCTATTGCTACTCTGTTGAAATATTAGTTTTACAGACATGACAACAATCACAGTGCTTCACTGTGATTGTTTTGTTCAAGATGTTCATAGTTAGAAGACAGTGATACGTAATGCCAGACTTTTCCCTATCTCCAGGGAACAAATGTTGGGAATCGGTGCAACATTTTAAGCAATAACTTGGCATCTTTTAATACTTTACATCATTGCTGGTGGGAAGCATATTCATACAGAACTATAACAATGTGTGCAAGACAAACCCGATGTAAATATCTCATGAGATAAATGTTGGCTGTAGCTGTCTGAATTAAATCATATGACTTCCCGTATTATATAAAAAAAAGTCATCCAATTTATAAGATTTTTCCTAAAGCTGTTAGCAGAAAGTTCCAAAATGTTGTCGTGTGATTAAGAAGACAAAACCTTTTCTTTAAAAGAACTTTTCATCCAGACATTAAATCATTAAAATAAAACGGAAGGATGATATTTTGGATAAGAACTCAAGAAATTTGGGTGAAATCCCATCTGTGCTGCAGATATTCTGCCTTAACTTTGAGAACTGATTTAATCTGTATTTGCCTTAAATCCCTCTTTATGAATTGAAGGTGATGATACTCAATTTGTCCTCCTTGGGGAACACCCTAAGAAATGCATATGTGACTTGGAGCTTACCTCCCTCATTTCCCATAATGCTAAAAGAACAGAAAGGAATTTTAAAAGTGAATGTCTGACTGGATGAATACTTGACAAGTTGATCACTTTAATGCTATTGTACAAAGACGGTATTGTATGTTAATGGCATGCCAGCAAATACAGCATTCTGAACAGGTATATTCTCTAAGTGTTAGGTTGTCATTTAAATCTAGTCGTTAGATATGACATACTGGAAAAATATCTTCATTCTTCTGACTCAGGTGATCTTGAAAATGATTTCTGTTTAGATCACTGCATCACAAATTCAGTGGGACAAAGGCCACTTTATTGAGACAGTAGGATCCTCATTGTGACTGGGACGTGCTGCTAGAGTATGGATGGTAGCACAGGGGCAAGTACATTTGCGTTGTAAGAGTTGCTTTATCAAACTGGTTTCTGGTGAGCAAATTGAACTTCCTGAGTGGTGCCACTGAGAAAAGGTTGCACAGCAAACATTTGCATTACACCCTAAACCTCATAGCATGGATGGTTATTGAATGGAACCGGGAGACCTTCACTACCTAATCAGTTTATTGTTCTCACTCTTCTCTTTAAACTGAAATTGTTGCCTCCAAAGAAATGAAAAAAAAAAAAAATCTTTTGAAATTGACAATAGAAAATAGGACTGGAGATGCTAGCAATCGGTTTTGGTTTGACCATGTCCCTGAATAAGGTAATTCACCTGTGCTTCAAGTCTATGATGAAAAGTGTTGCTGTTTCCAGAGATAAGCCTAAAGCTGGAAGCTTAGATCAAGACCAGATCTCATTGCTGTGGCAAATATCACTGTATACCAAGATTCATTATTACTTGTTTTCACAGTCTTTATAGTAGTTGAATTTGTGGAACAACTTGCACTCTACAAAGGGGTTTGAATGGTTTTAATTAAATGTTGATAAAACAGAAAAGGAATCTTGGGATGTGAAAACAAATTAATTCTGGTCATTAGTCACCTGACAAGCATATTACAGTACAGATTTTTTATAGCTCCATGGATGCTTGTGAAACTGGAAAGATGGTATTCTAAATGGATTCCTTGTTAGCTGCTTTGAGTCACTGCGGATATCACTTTAGTTACCTACAGCCATTACTGAAACAGTTATGTAAAGTGCTTTCAAGGCAATACATTTCCATGCCAGTGTCTGATTTTGAAAATGAATTCTGAAAGCTAGCTAAACCACAAGGAATTAGAAGAATACAGATCACACTGATTTCACACATTGATCAAGCTTGGTCTTTGATAAGGCAACTGGTCTGTGTAAATGGAAAACAGTGTGATGTTATGGGACAAAGTCCTCCATGTTCCCTAGAAATCTGCTACTGAGGCGTGTATTACTGCGATTATGACAGACAGATAATGCTTTCTATTTCTATGCAAATTTTGTTGGCAGTTTCTACAATGAGTTGTACCAGATCTGAGATTACTTTTACAAATGTACTGTTGCTTGAAGTTGCTTTATTTCAGCTGTTACACAGAAAACAGCTTCTTATGTGTCGGTTTATCAGCACGGAATATTACAGAGACTGAAGGATGTTTGGATATCCAGATTGTATATTAATTTGCAGAAAAGTAGTGAATTGGAGGAGAGCATAAAGTAAATGAACTAAATTAGGCCAGCAACACTAATTTCTTTACCATAATATAACAGGTTGTGATCATTAGATTTCCACCAAGAATGAATCTTGCTTACTTTTTGTCTGTAATAGAGCTGATGAAAAAAGGAGAAGGGAAAATAATGAAACATTTGCATTTTCCTGGCTGACTGACACAGACTTAGAAACCCTTGAAGAGTGAGTCTGCCTAGTGAGCTGGTAGGAAATTGGTATAATTGACACCTAGGTCAGCTTTGCTGTCTGACTTTCAGGACTTTGGAGCTCACGTGAGCAGCAGGCCTGGGAAACCCTGGGAAGCCCTGAACAACCTGTGTTAAAGGCAGCTGGTTTCGGTGGTCGCCATGATATTCTGGGTCAAGGGAGATTTGGGCTCCTCTGTTAATGGAAAAAGCCTCCACAGAGGATGCGGGTGATGCAGGTGTCTTGGCGATGCAGGGCAACCAGAATTTTAGTGAAGTTCACTATTTTCATGAAATGTTGAAAGCTTTAGAGAAAGAAAAAAAGTTTGATCAGATTTTTTTGGCCAGCTGAACCTTCCACCCTTCCTTGGGTGGAAGTTAGTTACCTTTCAGCTAAGTGGGAATTTACTGTCTTAAGGCAAGTGCATTCTATTTATCCTCCAAATACTACAATTGTCTGTTACATGGCAATACTATGTGCCCACCAGGGTATCAGGATGGCCTCTGCATCTATAACTGCTGGGATACCCACTTGCACAGAAACAAAAAAATCTAGTGCAGAACAGAGAGTGATAAACTTGCCAGTGCAACACTGTGCTCCTCGTGTACGTTCCATAGGAGGTCTTCATGGTAAAACTTTTGCGGAAAGGGCAGAAGAGGAATAATACCAGCAGCTAGCAACAAGAAGGCTCTTTTTGTTTCATATCCTTGTGCCTCTGTAGTTAATAGCTGCCACCTACAAAATGGCATTATCTCTGGCAGAAGAGCATTAAGCAGAGCTAAACAAAAGGAGGAATTAGTTTCATTATCTTAAATTGGTTTATTTTAGAACTATCTTGGAACATAATATAATTTTTAAACAGTGCATTAAGGAAATAAAATACAAATGAACAATTCTTTTAATATGACTGACCAAGAAACAAACAGATTGAAATGATTAGTGTTCACGCATTTAAAAAGCAAGACTGATCCTTTGAGCCTTTGGTACTGAATGTAATGCTTACATACATGTAATGCCGTATGTTAAAATCAATGGCACTGCATCCAACAACAAGCATACTCTGCTGCTCTGTAAGAGTTTGGAGAAAACCAGACCCCTGGGAAGTTACCACTGAGAATGTTAAAGTCTTCTGTTTCTTTGTTAAAACAAGATAGTCAGCTTTATCTCACGAAATGGCAGGTGGTTTTGCTGGTTGTAGCTGGTTGTAGCTCTTAGAGATTGAAAGGGTTGAAATATTGAAATGTACAACCTTACTGTGAAACACTACTCATAGAATCATAGAATCATAGA
>NW_009198052.1:0-19197 GCF_000690835.1 Fulmarus glacialis
CAACCTTAATGATTCTATGGTTCTATGGATATAATATTGATATTGTGGGTATCTCAATAATGTGGGTGATACTGTTTCTTAAGGAACTTATTAGTCATGCATTAAATGTGTATTGTGGACACTTAAAATCATATTATGACTGTAGTGTTTGTTGCTTGCTCACCCCTGCTGCATGAGGTAGATTCTACTGGTGCTTTGGGAAAATTTTTGTCTTGCTTTTCAGGACACGTCTGTATGGCACGCCTGTTGCTCCTGTATCCTAGGTATCTCAGATTTGGATAAATGGAAGGATGTATGTTGAGCATTCAGATGTTGTCAGGGAGTAGGTAACTATTTAGCCACATGAGGGGCAATGTGTCCTATGAAACTTTGAAGAAAAACTCTCTGCATCTGTTAATAGACTTGTGAAGCTCATCACGGCACTCCGTAAATATTTCAGGCTCTGTGTTTTCTGAAGAGAATAATGAATGTCTGCAGACAGAGTGGCTAAATATAAGTTTGAGTTAATATAAATACTTGCATTGTGATCTGTAAAGGTTTATATTAGAATAGAACTTAAATCTAGAGTTGGTAACATTTCGCCATTCCCTCCAACTTTGACAAGTTTTAATTGTTTCTGTAATTATTTATTCAATATGACTTAAATTCTAGGATTGCATTCGTCTAAACACTTAACCCAAAATCTTATCTTCTGGTTAGAATAAACTGAAATTGTTCAGTTTCGTTAAGACTAGGGTTTTGATCAGTTTCATTGATGTAATTTCTTTGCATCTATGTAAAGTTCCAAGGATTTAAAGAAATGTTTTCATTATTTCTAATGAATTTGTTGTTTCTGACCCTAACAGAATCTGAACATGTCTATTTTTAGTCCCCTCCTGTTCTTCCTACCCTCCCAGTGATCATGATCTGTGGTTTTTGCATTTGCTTGAAATAGTCAAGAGAATTGCCTTGCTTGGGAAATCGCAGATGGGCTTTTGAGATCACATCTGTTCTTTAGACAGGTGGATGATGATCTCTTTATATTGTCTGCCTCTCTTGACAAGTCCTGGTGAAAGCTTTCTCCTGTTGAACAAGGTCTATATCCAACCAAACTTAACACCTGTTCAAATATTTTATTTAAAATGTGTTTTAAAATAATTTCTATTTATTGTTTAATGGCTAATAATTTTTTTTTCTTGTCAGGACAGCTAAGCCAAATGTTAATGGGCTGCTGGTGATACCTTTTATGAAAGGAACACCTAGGCCCTAAAAAGCAAGGCATATGAATCTTGCAAAATATTCACTACTACTTAAGGGGTACTGCATGAATACTTATTTAGGGACTCTTCTAAATGTATGCTGCAGCAACAAAAATATTAATTTTAAACAAATCTACCATTAATATTCTTGAACTTGAGCTAAGCAAACTTAAGCATGTCATTTTTCCCTATATATATTTTATTTCATAGCCCTACTTAAAATGGGATTTTTAGCATTTCTGTAACATGCTAGAAACCAATGGCTTATGTCTTGTGAGGCATTTGGTAGGTATGAGTCAATTGCAAAATCATTTATTCTTTAGAAAGTTACGTTTATAGTAACATCCTTTGTTATTGCAGTTTTAAACTTCATTGCACTTAATCTAAACACAAAGAAAATACAAACCAGACACCGTTAAAATATTTTTCATTAGAGATAATGGAAACTATTTTTCTTTTGGAGGCCCATAAAAGGCAATGAAAGGCCCAAAACATTTAGAGATTTTTTTTTCTTTTTTATTCAATGTTTTTGTCTCCTCTTTCTCCAAAGGTTTTGCTGTGTACTATGAGTATTTGTTATGAAGCTACATACAGTCAAATAATAGCATTCTGGTTTACTTCTGTTTAAAATAAATAACATCTTTTATGCTTATATAAATCTGCAATAAGTGATTAAATGAAATTAATTTTTACTAGTATAATATGTGAAAGGCTGGTCCTTAAACTTTCTACAGAGTCTTGTTTAGAAGCATATTTACTGCAAGGAATCAACATGGTATCCATCCTTCAAGGCTCTTGATGTTTATTTAATACCAGGCATAGTGTATGTATTGAGTCATAGTGCAGGGCTTTTTAAAAAAAAAAAAAAGCATTGGTGATTTGGAGGCTCATGGAACATACACTCAGTGTGTCTGAGGTTCTGAAAAGCAGCAAAAATGTAAGAAGAACTAATTCTAGTCTGATGTGCATTGAACACAATTTTCAAAATGTACAAATTATCAAAATACATATTCTGTCTTCTGAGTAGATCTATGCCTGTAGATGCAGGGCAGCTGACAGTGTTTTACACGCTCCATTCATCGAGTAACTGGTTTCTTAAATTACAATTAATAGCTCAAAATCCATGAAAAAATGAAGGCTCAGATTCTTGCCCTTTATTTGGGGGGTAAGGTAAATTGTTTCTAAATATGGCAGAAAACACCAAAGAACTATCTCCTTCATATTCAGGACTGGATAACTTTCTAATAATTCACTGTTTTAACATTCATGAAAGTGAAAACCTTTAGATGTGTAAGAACAGGTGCTGTTGCCTTTGCTGGCAATAATCAGAACTTGATTTAATTAAATGAGCGTTGGATTAATCTTGTAAAGTCCACATGGAGCAAACTTTGCAAAGCACAAACTTCCAGACATGAGGAGCTGCTGCCGAGTAGTCTTCTCCCCCAGTGATCACAGAGGCTAGTTGTGAAAATGATAAAAGTGGGGTCTGGCCTGTAGTGGGCTCAGAACTACTTTTCTCATCTGAATGCCTGGGGAAATCATGCTAGATTTTTTCTGCTGCCAAGGCACTTGAATTCAATTTTTGAGGCATAAGTAGAACTGCAGTTAAAGTCTCTTAGACCAATAAAGCAATCCCAGAAACATGTCACACAAAACTTGTAAAAACTGTTAGGATTGAGCTGGCTCTCCTCAGAACCAGCAGCTACTTGCTAATCTACTCACAGTTTCATCTGCATCTCTGAACTCCAGAAAAGGAAAGGGCAAAAATCTGCAATAACTAATAAATGTAATAAATAGAAAGGAAATGGAAAGTGTACATACCCTGGTTACGATTAAGGGTTGGTTAAAATCCATTCCTCCTGAAAGCCTGAATCCCCAGGGTGCCGGTCCTTGGAGGATAACGTTTTGTGGCATTCTGGACAGGTTTTTCTTGGTTACTGGTTTTTTTTTTTCCTTAGGTCCGTGTGAGGAGCCGAGCTGTAGGAGGAAGGGTGCTGTCAGTAGAGCACCTGCCGGACAGAGCAGCCGACCTTGTATACCTCTTGGGAAGTTTTACTCATCCCACAGCTGCAGGCACTGCACTTTATCTGTGCTCTTTGGGTGACGTCAGCCAGTCCCTCAGCTTCTCCACCCACAGAGGGGAGTATCAAACTCGGACAAATAAAGCCTGAATGCTGGAAAGTTTACAACAAATACATCAGCTTTATCTGCTGCTTCAGCGTCCCCCCTCAGCCTGACAATAAGTAAGCTTCAGGATGCAGTGTCCTTCTGGTTTCTTAAAGCAACCCTGTTGCTCATTTGATATCATGCTGATTACTTTGCTGGTGCTTGTTTCAACTATGCAATGCACTACTCTGACTTTGTACACAATTCTGTTTTATGTAAACAGAAATATTGATAAGGAGATTTCCCTCTCAAGCTCTTGTTTTACATCTTGTCTTATTTGTAATGTAATAGTTTATTGCACTACAAAGTCCTTCCAACCCTTCAGCTGAGTTTTTTGGCTACAGTCACTTGAGACGGTGGCATGTACCTACTCTTGAAAAATCTGGACTGATGTCATGCATATTTCTCGCACTGAGGAGGAGAAATGCAGTACGAGTTGATGATGTCTCTTCTCTTTGTAGAAATCTTAGCTTTTTTTAAGATAGTTGCAGATAACTTCTGTTGGTTGTTGGTGTTACTGAATAAATACTTTGCATTCCTTTTGGTTTTCTTGCATCAGCTTGATCAGCTTTATTCTGACTTCCGTATCCCTTACATTTTCTTCAAAAAGAGAGGGAGAATTTTTCAGTGATGGTATGCATGTTCACTCACTTTCTTATGTTGTTACAGATTTCTCTTTATATGTGATATTAGCAAAGTGAATATATGTGCATAGGTAATGTTCTTCAAGCATTTCTTTGCCCAAGGTTTGGCCTATTCTAGGATAGTATCTACAGCTCTGATTAGGCAGGATTTTTTTTTACTATTATTTTTTAATTGTTCTTTTTTTTTCTTTTATTTCTATTCCGCCCCGCCCTACCCCCCCCGCCCCCGAATGAGTCAACAGCAAGTCAGTGAGAGCTTGCAAAGAATAAAAACTCATGAGGATATATATTTTTCGCGTAATAACCAGCTTTTGTTTACTCCATACGCTTTCCTTTCTTACTATTTATAGCCTGCTTAGAAGAGTCTCTGATGAACAAGAACAAACAGTAAGTGAGATGGAAGAATAAAATCCAGATTCATGCCATTCATATGATTTCTGATATGGGTAATTTGTTTATCTGTACATTTCAATATGAAATTGGCTTCCACCTCTTACTCTGACTTGATGAATATCCTTATCTGTGTCTGCTGCTAATGTCTATATAATTGAAGTCCTTCTCAGTAAGATATCCCGAGTTGTGGTGGGAGTCGTAGTGGTTTTTTAGTGGTGTGGGGTTTATTTCATTTGTTTGTTTTGTTAGCTTTTTAGTGGTGTGGGGTTTATTTTGTTGTTTGTTTGTTTGTTTTGTTAGCACTATGAAGGTTAGCCTCAGAATTTTTTTTCTGGTGTTTGTCCTTTATTTGTGGCTTGCTAGTAGATAGTAGTGTTCATCCTGGGTTTTTTGTAGTTGTGTTCTTGTCCAGAATATTTCAAAGACCTTCTCTATCATTAGAGTACGTTTGATATCCTGATTGGAATAAAATAAATGGTAGTAACTGTTTCAAAGAAAACTATCAGAAAACATATCTGTATAAAACGTATCACAAAGAGCTTGCAGTGTGACAGTTGTCATGAGCTTGTAGGGGCAGAGCTTGCATTAAGGATGTGAAGGAAGATAGGCACATTTAAAGAAATAAGGTGAGGCAGATATGTAGTTCAGGGGTATATCAATCTTGGTAGCTTAAATATTTTGTATATTTTGAAGCTGAGGAAAAAAAACGCCTTGTTGATTGTGAGCAGAGTATATACTCTGATATGTTCTGACATGTTTTGCGGTTGATTCAATATATGCCTTCAACATATTGACGCTCTGTGTGGTTCATCCTGCCAGATTACATTGTGTGTTCAAGGTCATAATTTATCACTAAGTAGTACTTCAGTTTCTTATCTTTTCTCTTCCTCCCTGATACCTGTTTTGAGAGAAAACGCTCTTGTGTTTGGTACTCTTTTTTCCTAGTGAATCCAGTGATGTCTTCTGATTTGTAGCTCGGAACACATAGCATATTAGATGTATTCATTTAAAGAGTTCCTTCATGTGCAACTTGCATTTTCTTTTTCATTGGGTACTGGCAATCTTGAATAGTGAATCCTTCAGTGCGCTTCAATAGAAAAAGATTCAGAAATGTAAGAATTTCTCTATTGGGTCAAACCTGTGGTCAGACTCTGAGTTTCCAGTGTCAAAAATCAGACACTTGTATAATAGCTTGCGCACTTGGGAGGTTTCTTCAAAATTCCTGTCAGTAAGTTATTGGCTTATATCTTAATGTGTAGGCTTCCATTTATTTATTTATTTATTTATTTATTTATTTATTTCAGAAATCCTGTTAATTTCCAATCCTCCTAAGTGTTTTGACTGCTGGTGAAGTAACAATGGGGTGATCATTTGGGGACAGCTGTTAGTTGGTGAAAATAGTTTGGGATTGTTTAAGTGTCTGTAAAGTTTGTTCATGTCTCTTTATCATACTGAGATATGCTCATGTGTCCCTTCTAATCTTGTTAGATATATGTAGGAGGAGGACTTAAAAGGCTTAACCTTTTTCTAGGGAGGTGATTGCTCTTAATTTCAGTGTAAGTCATATGCTTATATGAGACTGAACTCTGGATCAAAAATATTTTTTTCTGCCTGGTTTACTGGAAGGGTGACTTGCTCTCCAAGGTGCTGTTGTTCCAGACACCAGTTGCTAGATCCTGTTTTATTGATGTATCACAGGTTGAGCTTTAAGTCTGTTTACACTTCCCACCCCCGCCCATAACACTCTCTCTCTCTCTCTCTCTCTCTCTAAAGGAGAGATTTTAAAGGCAATACTGAATTGATGCTTGTGACATAAGGCTGTTTCCTGGTTTCTTTTCAGTGACTGCCTTTAAGAAAGTACTTCATCCATTTACAGAGTATGTATACATTTTTTTGTCTCCCTAAAGCCCTTCTGTTTTTTCATACCAGACCAAGATGACCAGCTGAGCTGGATTGAGGCTTTTATCCACTTAATAAAAGTATATTCCCCGTCAGTGAAATAAAGGCTATTTTC
This sequence comes from Fulmarus glacialis, assembly GCF_000690835.1. NCBI lineage: Eukaryota > Metazoa > Chordata > Aves > Procellariiformes > Procellariidae > Fulmarus > Fulmarus glacialis. The sequence continues at coordinate 6,456 of NW_009198052.1, forward strand.
TTTTCCTCTGTCTGGTGTTAAGGCAACTTACATATAAGAATATCATCCTGGGACAGGCTTTGCTAGACATACTGAGCAGCTTCTAAATACGCAAGTCTTGAAATTAAAGATTCATTGTAATGAAACAATATAAAACTGAGTAAGATGAGTCTTCTGAGATAATGACAGTACAGATTTCAAACTACTTATCTAGCTATAGCTCTCTCTGCTCATCATTTTGGCTTTCATAATAGTTCTAGCTATGAAAATGGATTTTTTTGTAAACATGTATGACATTTTAAGTTGTGTAGTTTTGTTTTCTTGTTCCATTGAAGCTTCCATATAAGAAAACAATTACTTTTAATAGCTTTTCTTGTTTTGTTAGACTATAGGATCATTGGTGTTTCAACTTTTCTTAGCTGCAGATATACACCCTCTGATTTAATGGCTGTGCTATGAATTTATATATAAGGTAGCCTTCTCAGAATCATAATATAGTCTTTTGGTTTGTAGTATGACTAGCCATAAAGTTTGAAGCAGGCTTTTGCTCTCTAGACTGGTATTTAATTTGATTTTTGTGCCAAACGTTATTTTTCTACCCAATGTAATCTGAAAGAGTACAACTACTTTTTTTTTTTCCTCACTGAACCAGGGGTGGGGGAGGGGTAAGCTGTGTGGACTTTCTTCATATCACTCAAGTTTTTAAGATTTGGGGGGTGGGGGCACAAATTAGATATCAGAGGAGTAGTGTGGTGTACAAATTTGTCGTTGCCACCTCACTAGCTTTGGACAATCAAACCCCTGTGCCCACGGCACGGCATCGTTTTCCCCTGGCGTTACCGAAAGGCACACTTCCTAACTCACATCAGAATATTTTGGATGTCAGTTTTCTATTTTCTCTCCCAGTGCATCCCTACCTTGATGGAAGGAAATGTTGTTTTCCTGACAATTTGGCAGACTAAGAGTTGAAAAATAAGTTATAAGTAGCAAATGTTTAACACCAATTCATCCTTCCGTAGGCTCATGGAGCGCTCTGTTGCAGGCTGCAGAACTAGAATAAACCCTGGTAGAGGCAGAAACAAAAAAACCTCTTCAGAGTGTGCATTTTAAGCCATAAATTGCTGTCCTATTTCAGAGCTTAGTCTCTGTCATAATAAACTGTACTGGACTAGGCCACTGTTTGTGAAGTTTTGACTGTAACAGCTTAGGATACTAAATGGAGCTTGAAAATCACTTGCACATGTGGAACAGCATGTACTTAAACTGGCTCTCCAGAGGTGAAAGGCCAGAGTATTCCCTACTGCAGAGCCTGTTTTCTGTTTCAAAACACATGGGTATATGGGAAATCTTCTTATAATAAATGCTACTTATTTTAAAACAATTTCCCAAAGCAATAAGATATGACTGTTTATGTACAGTTTGAAGTTTTTCCTAATTGCACAGTCAGGGAGCAGGTTAATAACTTGGATCCCAGTGAACTTTTCATATCAGCTTTTGCTTAGTGGATGTCTGATAAATTAGCAGTACCCTTAGATTTTCCTGGCAAAGGAGAAATCCTTTTTCCTTTTCCTAGCTGGTATGACAAGCAGCTCTGGTATTCTTCTCATGCACCTGGCAGAGAGGAGGAGTGAGGCTCTGGTACTGTACCCCCCTCCCAGGCGTTAGAAATTTCTAGGCTGGAAATACATGTGAAGTGGAGAAGGACATTCCTACAAGTCTTCCCCACCCACCCCAGCTTCGTGGTTGTTTTGAAACAGTGATTTGGCTCAACTGTCCTCTCATTTTAAACTTTCAGTTATCATTTTCACATAGCTCTGGTACTTTTCCCTGCTGTTTAGGTTCTGAGTAGCAAAATGCAACTGATAAGCATCACCTTAAATTTTCTGTCTGCAGGCTCAGGAAGCCAGGAATGTCCTGTCTTGGGTGGGGGTTTTTTTTGGGTTTTTTTTTTCCCTTCTTCTCATTAATCTTTCAAGGGTGATAAATTTGTTCTGAAAATACTGCAGAAACTGAAGACTTAAGCCTGCTCACCTTCTCTGAGAAGTTTCCTACATAGCAAGTGGGGAGTAGGTGTCTTAGAGCCTTTCAAAGCCTATGCTGAGGACCTGATCTAAATCAACAAGCAAAGAAGTGAAAAGTAATTTTTTTACTGAAATGGTATAGTTCAGAACTGTTTCATAAACTTTTAAGCAAGATGAAAGTAGAAACTGGAATCTATTTAAAAAAAAACTTGTTTCACTAACTACAGATGTGCTTGTTTTCTTTTGAGTTTTCATCTTATCTAAAATTTGTGCACTGAGTTTTCTTGTTTTCCTTTTAATTTTCAAAAAATGTAAAGGAGGACTTGGGGGCCTGTGTAAAATAATGACTGGTGTTTCAAAAAAATCTGAAGAGCATTTTGAATGGAATGAGATGCTTAAGTCACATTAAGGCATTGAAGTAGTGTTCACCTTCATTTTGAAAACTCATGTCTATAACTTGTTTGCAAACTGACATATGCATGTATTGACTTTTGGTCTGTGTTGCTAAAATTCTGACTAGTGCATTGGTTACCTGAAGTGTTGCTTCTGTCACAGTATTTCTACTGTGCCCCTGCCTGTTTTACAGGGGTTAGATACTGTTGTGACTAGGGAAGGAATTTGTTATCCTTTATTAGTTTCTTTGTGAGCCTGATGTAACGTCAGCTCATATTTTAATTATGATTCCTAGCCAAAAAGTAAGTTCCAAAGCACTTCTCAAATGCCTTGCTTAATTGCTGCACTTCTCAAATTTCATGCTTAATTACTTTTATGAAAGTTGAATATTTTCTGAGAGGATGTGTTTTCCTGTTGTGTACGGAAAAGTGTTTGTCCTTCTGTTCTGACAGTCTGTAGAAGTTCTGGTGGAGAATCTTAAAGCTGATTGTGAGGAAGGAGTTGTTTTTCTTTTCATCTTATTCACTCACCAGTGGTTCTGCTCCCTTTAATAGCTACAGTCAAATGTCACCTCCAAATCTGACAAGCTGATGCCTTATTTGGTTTAAAGTTAAAGCCCATTTTGGCACTGGAAATTGAATAAGCTCATTCCAAAAAAGTAAAGTTGGAATGAAGTTAGCAAGGCTCTGTGCCAGCAGATAAGTCCAGTATGCTTCAAAAATTAGCATGCTGACACTTACATAATTTTTAAAAAAATGTAAGGTAGCTGTTAAACAGCTCTCTGATATGCTTGCCATTCAACAATACCTGAATAAATAATGCATAGAAATTGTTAGATTTATGAAATCTCTTTCATGATACATATTATACAGCTGCATTCAGGAAACAGTTAAAATACTTCATTAGGTGTGTAATTTCACGTATCTACAAGAACCATGACATAACTCTTCAGACATCCAGCGTTGCCTCTAATAAAAGCAAAGTCTCATTTTGTATTTCTACAATAATTAGTCCTATTTCTTGATTTCACCTGTGATTGTATGCATTTAGCTATCATTTAATCTTTTTTTGCTACATGGAAACTTTAACCTCCTTGTCTTTTCCAGAGAAAAGCTTATCATGTTTATTAAAGGGATGTTGAAGAGATCAGGTGGGATCAAGAAACTTAACTCCTATTCTTTCCAAACCGTAGGGGTAAAATGTGAACATTACCACTAGATTATTCTCAATGGCTGGTGGTGATTCTTACAAACGAGCTTTTCTCTGGTAGTGGCTATAAACAGGCATGAATCTGTGTCCTGACAGCTTATTGCCCCATGTACCACTAACAAGCAGATGTTGCTGCCTTGCCTGTGGGCCCTGGTAGAAGTGGATGGGAGTGCTTTTCAGTGGCTTTATTACTGTTTGTCTGAGACACTTTGCAGTAGTTGGGGTAGTTTCTCCACCCCAGACATCTTGGGAGGGCAGAGACTGTAGAGCATCAACTGTCATTATGCTTTTCCTGGGGCTAAAAACAGGAGAGGTGCCTGTGTCTGTGTAGGCCAAAATAAATGTACAACTGCTTTTAGTATGCCAATGGTAGCTAACCACACATCTTTTTTTGTGCTGGGTTACGTGGTACAAGTCAAGTATTGGCAATGCACAGAAGAGAAGAGGCTATCTGACAGTTCTTCTGGAGGAAGTAAGGTGATGAGGATCAGGGAAGCGGGCAGGAAACAGCAGATGAAGGTAACATCAGCTCTTTTGAGGGGGTATATTAAATTGCAACTCAGAAAATAGCAGTAATTTTAGATCTTTAGAAGCTGTTGGCTGACTGTGTTTTGGATGTGACCCAGTCAGCTTCTGCTGTGTACATCTTGCTTAGACATTGCATCCTTTCTTTTTGGATATGGATTTTGTCATTGCTATCCAAGTCTTGGTCATGGGATGTGAATTACTGTATCCACACTATTCAGAGACTAGAACTGGTACAGAATGCTGTGGTATGTAGGTGGTATATAGGAATATATGCTGTAATTGTCAAAGTGTGTTTTTTAATGTGGAGTGACTACAAACCCTGCAGAATTAGCCTCCTTCTACTCCTTAACTAATCAAGATAAAAGGTAAATTACAGGAAAAGGAATGTTTGTGTGGAGATTACCTATGCTGCTACTGGAGAAGGAGCTGATTTTATTCATTAGCACTTGATGTGATAAAAATTTCAGATAATTTTGCAAAGTTCAAGACTTTAAGAACAGATCCATAGTATAATTTGTGTGACTAGAGAAACCTGTCAAGCAGGAGGTAGTAGCAGTGCTGCTTTAGGAGAAACTGCTTTTTGAGGACATTAATGTTTCTTCTCGTCATTACTGGATGATAAGAGAAAGTTTGTCCTTCCTGGAGTGGTAAAACTGTTGGCTCAAGATCCTGTGTGTAGTGGCAAGTACGTCTCTCTCCATGGAAACACTTGTGTGTGTGTGTATGTTTTCTCCCTTGTTCTAGTTTATTTTTATCAGTGAAAAGATCTGAATTGAAGTGTCAAGAAAAGAGCAGTGACTTCTTGGTAAAGAAGAGAACTCTCATGCTTGTATGGTTGTGATTTTTACTTTATTCCTGGTCTAAGCTTTAGCCTTCCTCTAGATGACCTTTAAAGCAGGTTTTGTTTTTTTTTTTCTTTTCCTGCCTATAATTTAAAAATTATTATCCTACTTCTGACTTATTGAGAGTGCGTTCCATTGTAAATAACAGATAATAAAATTTTGGGGATGCTACTACTATCTACAAAGTACCTTTATGGAAGACAGATGTAAGGCAGGAGGTAAAGCTGCCCATCCTGTCTGGGTCTTCTTCTGCAGTTTCTCCCAGTTTTCACTCTAAGCAGTTCTTTTTAGTCCATGTCTTTATTCTCAGGCTCTTTGATAGGGCCCTTCAGATTTAGCAGAGCAGAGCAAAGTGCTTATATACAACCGTACTCCAATAGCAGGAAGAGTGTGTCCCTGGTGTCTCCCTTGGGCTTGCTGCAGGTTTTGGAGGCATGTAGGCAATGGGAGATCGTAAGGATTTGGAGTGTGGTCCATGGTGGCTTATTCTGTATCACTGAAGTTGACAGGTTTTTCCGTTGACTGCTCTCTGTGTGTTTGTGTGCATTTGTGTGTATGAGGGAAAGATAGTAACAGATATTTGCAATTGTTTTGTATTAGTCTACTGACCCAAAGCCTCCATCTGGGAAGCTTAGAAGAAAGAAGAAAAAAAAATGTTTATTCTGCCTTAAGCCTGAAAGAATACATGGATTTTTCTAAGTACAGAGCAGTCCAGGGTTTCTCCAAAGCATGTGTCAAACTTTCAGATCAATACCTTGATCTGTTTTGTTGTCTCCGAAGAGATGAGACTTCATACACAAACAAATGATGAGATCACATGTAAGGCCACAGTCATTTGTAGTCCAAGTGCCAAACCTTCTGAGTATTTTTCTCTAAGAAACAGGCATCAGAATTTCTTTTAATATACAATCGTCGTCTTACGTTCCATAAAGTACTGTATTCAATATCTATTTTTCTTTCACCTTGTGGTGTGGGTTTAGCATTTTAACAGCAGTTGCTACGGAAGAGTTAGCCATGTTTATTGGGTCATGACAAATGGCAACAGCTGAAAGACAAATATGGTATTCTGTTTTAAGTATAAGGTGGGCCCTGAGCCAGAGATCAGCAGCTTCAGAATGTAGCTAACCACAAAGCTGGATCCTAGGGTCCTGACGCACACTGTAGTTACTCAGACGTAATGCTTAAATTTAGCTTATACTTGAAGTATTTTCCTCATTACAATTTTGATTTCTTTCTGCTTGTTAAAAGGACGTTGTCAGCTTGTCCACGCCCATTAATTAGTTTCTTAACAGCAAAAGAAAATACTGAATGGAAGTAAAAAACGATGCATTTCACACCTTGCGCTGATTGGACTTCTTGCTTACTTTTGTTCAGTGAATGTAGGAGTAAGTGCACAGGTTTGAGAAAACATTTGCAAAAGCTGGCTGTATCATGAGAAAGGATGCAATAGCAGCAGGGACAAAGCCAGCAGAAACTTAACTAGGACAAACTTCTCAGTTTTATTGATACGTAATTACTGGATTTGAAATGGTCAATGTGAGAACTGTCAGATATGCATATACACAGTTTTAAAACTGGTATTCATACATCCACTATTGCTATAGTCCAGCATGTGGGGAGTTAATATAATTCCTACCGTAGCTGGGAACTTTTGCTCTTGAAGTTTTCTAGTACTGTAGAAATACAGGCCAGAATTTGAGTGTAATCCCTCCACAGCTTTTCAAAGGATAATCCTTTCTCTACAACGTGAAGACAAGTAAATCATGGTATATACGGCTAGTGCTTTGAAATGTGAGAAAAACTCTCTGGAAATAAAGATCTGGAAACTGTCTTGCTTATAATCCTTACCGCCGCCGCCACCCCCCCCCCTCTCAAAAAAAGAAAAAAACCCACCAAGAAACCTGAAAACAAAAAACATTCAGAAATGCAAAAAAAGTCTCCCTGAAGGTTGAGTGTTTCTCTTGCCTGTCCATTGCATTTTATCAATTTCTGTTTTGTCCTTCCCAGAGCTTAAAGCTAACTTGCCAAAGTCTTCTCAGGTGAGGGAATGTCAGGATGTTTAAAGTCAGGACCTTCTAACCAACACCGGTCATGTGCTGTGGGAGCTGTTAGCCAGCATACGTTTTATGGCCTGATGCAGGAGACCTCTTCTTTGGAAGTTCTGGATTTTCAGTAATGATGACCAAGATGCTGCAGTTAATGCTTTTAGTAGACATCTGGATAAGGTAAGGCAAGAGCCAGAGTGCAAGACCTTGAGTAGATTAAAATGGAATTGCAGTATTTTTCAGTTGTAAAATGTTTCATACTTCCATGATGGGCTGCCTTTCCTTCAATAGTCCTCTTGCCTCTGGGGCTGACAGGAGGAGAAGGAGTGGTAGAACAGGAGGGAAAAGTAGGACAGGCTGCCCTTCAGGGTGGGCAGGAAGAGGCTCATAGAGCCTGGAGAATTTCAGAAATGGCTTGACTTCCGATGAGCTTGCCATAGCAGTTTGTGTCTTCCCCTGTTGATCTCACTCTTTTCTCTCCCTAGCCCGGCCTGACTTGAACAGTTGCCTTGCTAAGGCTTTCCTGGGGAGATAGCATTCATGGAAACACAGGGTGTGTGTGGTGAAGGAAGAAGATTGGCAAGGCTGGCTCCATGAAATACGCTAAGTATCCTGATTCCAGAGCCTGGAACAGCTCTCCCTGGTCTTGTCTGCCTCTGATGTCCCAAATGGACTGCTCTTTCTCCACTAGTAATCACCTTGCCTATCTGGGTTTTTTTGGTGGGTTGGTTTTTTTTGGGTGGGGGGTGGGTTAGGAGACTAACTTAACCTGCGTTTCTGAAACATCTGCTGTTTCCGTATCTAAGGTACAGGATGTGCCTGTGAATACATGTCTATAAGTAAGTGACACAATTGTTTTAATCTAGTGATTTTTTTCCCCCTGTATTAAAGCAATGGTTAAGACCTTAAAGGACCAAGGTCCTCTTAGGACGAGTGCTGTACAAATAAGCTGCAGGAGGCTGATTCCTGTCTCAAAGCCTGAACTGTTTATGACCACGCAATGAAGTAGCTTGGATAGTAAGCAGGAGTTTCAGAATGCTACCGTTAATCAGTGATGTGTGCTACTGAAAAGTCAGCTTTCTGTAACAGCTTAAACCCCAGCAGTTTTGTAATTAAAACTGTGATGATCAGAAATTATCTGATGCTGATGTAGGTTGGGCCAATTTCTTTCTCTGACCACTCTTCTTTAGAGCTCCTTTTGACTTAAATGGTAGGTACAAAAATTTTGCACTCCTCTATAGCAGTCTGCTTGCTTCAGAACATAGGTATGGATTGGTGGCTAGCAGAGGAGGTTTTTTTGTGTGTCCTAGATGTTTCCCTGTGGTTTTGATGGCATATGGCTTTCATACTTTCTGCTTCAGATTGCGTGTAGTGCTGCTTTGTGCCTTGTACCTCGGAGCTGGCTGCAGGAGCAGATGAAATGAATCTATAAATAGTTCCTAGAGCTCTTCAGTGGCATATAAGTATTGCCCTCTACTACCTCAGACGTACTGGACACATTCATTTGTTCTCTTTTATGGTTTAAGGATGGAGGGGCTGATTCTCAGCTGTTCAAATATTTCCAGTTACATGTGAAAAAAACCCCTATCTATAACATATGAATCAGTGATAGTGTAAGAAAAGCCTTTAGCAGGTCTTGAGCCAGCCAGTATTTGTACATGTTTCACGTTACAATTTGGAGCGTTAACCTGGGGAAGCATGAGCTGGGTTGTTGCATGCTTGGGGTTTATCTAGCAAATCACAGCGACAGCAGCAGTGCGATGACCCACTTAGAACGACATGTTCCCTCTCTTCAGTGTTCCCTGGTTTGCAGTGCTGGTTTCAGTTGTATGCTTAACTCTGTGTCGAGAAAAAAATCTTGATGCAAATGACTGAAGGTTTGATTGTTATTTTAATACGACAATCCATTTCCTTGGTTCTTAAGTGCCACTTGTAGAAAGTCTTGAAATAAAATGCCTCCATTTTATTTTAGTGTAAGACAGCCAAAAAAGTCTTAAAGGACCAGATCCTTTAAGATATTTAAATAGCAAACTACTGTTCAAATCAGTTGGAGTTAGAGCTAGGCACCCGAAGCGGACCCGTGTGAATGCAGGACCCTCTCTTTTGCCAAGGAAAAAGAGTGGCTCGCGACAGAGAAGTCTATCTCCTCCTCTTTGGAGGGAAGTATCAAGAGTCATTGTGTGTATTGGTATATCTTCACTGGTAGAAATAAATAATTACATTATTCTTGGGGTATTTTTAAAAGTGATTTACTGATTTCTCTGATGGATGGAAAATGTAGCAGGATTACTTTGCTATGCATGTATGTGGGTGATGAAATAATGGCTTCCAAGTTTGTTATTTGTTTTGGCAGCAAGAAACATAAATTGTTGAGACGTGAGTATCTGTGCTGAGGATAAACCTAGCAACGCATTTCTGGTTGTCAGTCAACACTTCCCCCTGCCCCTGCCTCGGTGTCACTTGTGATGTAATGCCATTCTGCTGAAGCGGAACCCTCTGTGCACCCGATGTGTAATTAGATGTGACGACACTATATACAAAGGCTGCTCAAAAAATTGCTATGGGATAGTTATTATAGGCATTAGAGGTATTTTAGTAAGAATGCTTTCTACTTTCTGGTAATGTTAAATAGTCTGTTGACACAGAACTTTGTTCCTTCTCTAAGACTCTTGAAGAAAGAGAAGTTAAATACTAGAAGGCACAATTCTGTAATGCTTTATATATGGGATTTGCATTGATGCAAATGAAACAGGAGCCGGGAGTTTTGGGTGCAGAGCTGCTAAAGAACTATGGTGCTCAGTGTAACCAACCAGCAGGATTACACTAAAAATTGTACCTGCAGGATTGTTCAGGCTCTTTCTTGGTTTCATCACTGCATATTAACCTAGAAACCTCTGTTATTCTTTTTGTGTTTCACAGTTGACACAAAATCCATGAACAGGAGCTGATACGTCAGCAGTATCACTTTCTTTGGCCTAAATAGTATCTGACTGAGAGTAGTCCAAGCAGGACTTTTGTTTTCCTTTCAGTGGATTTCTGTCATATTCTACATAAATATATATACATATATTTAATTTTCAAAGGAATGTGACTTTACTAGATTTATGAGAATAATAGATTCTATGGGCAATTTTTAACTAGGACTTAGGAACATAACTATCTGGCCATTGGGGGGAGGATAAAAGTAAAATGGCATTTCTTGCATCCAGTCAAATAAATAGTATTATGTTGATTGATGACTTGTAGAGTTGCAGAAGAAAACCTTATTAAATTCATCTTCCCTGCTTACTGTGTATGGATGAGGTACCAATTTCTACATGTTGGTCTGGCAAGTTCCCTGTAAAATGGGTGGATTCAGATCTCAGACTGATTGATATTTGCTGGATGTAACAAGGGGTTCTGCAGTATAAACATGTTTAAAAATTGAATTATTGGCCCTTTCAATATTGTTTTGCAACTTTGGAGCCACATATAATTTGACTTCAAGTTAACTTGCCAATTAGGTACTAGAGAAGGGAACTGTATCTGCTGTGCAGTGGGAGCAGTTAAAGGAGCGGTTTCTGGCCTCTGCCTGCACTCATACTTTTCAGTATAATAAAAACGACCCAAACTGGACATTCAGCTGCTTCAGTGCTTCTCTCTTGTGCAATTTTCTTTTCAAGCTAACATAGAAGCTGTATTACCAATACTGTGGGATCTGTTGACTTCAACAGTGTTGCTAACTGGAGCAAAGGCAGGGTTTCACCATGTAGCTATAAATGCTGTAAGGGAATACACTTAGCAATGACCTAAGGTCCTTCTAGAGCTACTGACTTAATGTTTCAAGCTTCCCATTGGCTCGTGCACCGCTTTTTCGAATGCACAGGAAGCACCTGGTGTTCCTGTCTGGGTTCTGTGCATCAGCATTTAAAAGGCAACTAGTAAATACCAGGCATGGCAGAATGACAACATGCTTTGCTTTGGTGCGGGTGACAGAATGTTAAACCTGCTGGGGTGACCCTTCGCTTAGTTTGGGATACAGACCATTAATTACCCTAAACTGCTCATGCACTGGTCTCCCTGGCTTGTTGGCATCTTGTGGGCTTTCTTGTTTTAAGAGGCCCTTGCCTCAATAGCAAACGCACGGCTTGCTGCAGGCTAGGCAGTGGAATCTGTTACCTATTTATCTGCAATGCAGTACAACTCTGCAACAAACTTGATTTCATGTGGACTGACACAGACTTTTCTTAGTCTGGTAACACAGCTGCCATGTCATAGCATTAAAAGAAAATCCTAATAGAAATCAAAATGCGTGCTACATATCCTGACAAGGTAAAGGGAAATTGGTTTAATACATCATTTTCTAGAAAAATCTGTGAATATCCGAGGCTTTTAATTGATTTGTTCTGATCTCTTCCTAGACATTAAAGTGGCTGGCTTCTAATTCCCCAGGTCTCTTTTCCTCTGGCCTTAAGGACAAAGCACTGCGTAGTCCTGTGGGATTTCCTTCATGAATTTATAGGGGAGTATACAAGGATTATAGAAGGAAGCTCAAAAAATCCTTCAGTCTGTTTCTTCAATAGTGTAGGTGGACCCTTAACCATCCAGAATTTTTTTATATTAGACTATACCACCCAGTTGATGTTATTAGGCTAGCTTCTATAGAAGACTATTAAAGTACAGTACTTCTTACAGTTTTTACAGGTATATGGCATAAAGCAGTGCTTCAGTGATGTCCCAGATCCCACAGTGGGTCACCCAGCAAAAGAAAGGGCAAACCACGACATTTGATAGTATATTGCAGTATCTGGTTATAGGGCTGTAGGAAGAGATACACGCGGTGGATTTAAGCTAACTTAGCACTGGAAGGGCACATTTACCTCAGTGGTAATAGTACTGACTAAATTAGGCCTTGTCCAAATTGAAAGCACGCCCAGCACTGACAGTGTTTATACTGACACAGGAGTTTATCTGCTGGAGTTTTACCAGCAGTCCCTGGTCTTAACCTTCCTGTAGACAAAGTCAATGCTTTAAGCTACATACTCGTGTATTTATTTAGAGGTGTTGGTGGTTTTTCATTTTCCAGCTCTTGTAAAGACAAAACTGAGCATGAATCAGACTTGAAGAAATAGATTATTCCTGTCCAAATGCAGGTTGCTGTTGTGCTGCATTCTTCAGTGGTAGAAGGACAGCACGCACAGCGTTTGCGAGGAGGCAGCCTGGCCATGGCAGCCAGCGTGGCTTGGAGAAGCAGGACCAAAGAGCTACTCTGAGGCACTAGCAGTAACTGTGTTACCAGCCAGTGGGAAAAAAACCAAAAAGGCTGCTCCTTGCTTCTTGTTGCAGGTTTTGTTTTTGTTTGAAGAGTTGTTCCTTGCCAGACAGAGGCATTAATAGAGGATAATTCAGTTTTGCAGGCAGAATCCCAAGTGTAAGATGCTCACCAAATATCTGTATTTTCCTTAAATCTTGCTTCTATGCTGTCACTTTACAGAGGAGTTCTTGTTTTGCTTTTGTTAAATGAAAGGATTAGAGCATGGGAACTTTTGCCAGCTATAAAGGGCTTACGGTTGTGTATTTTACCTTTGTGCTTCCAAAGTGAAGGGTGGCTCTGGCAACAGAAAAACTATCTCAAATTAGCACAGTCAGTGCAGAAAGTCTGTAACATTGCTTTTGGATTCAAGTGTTTTAGGGATGACACTGAAGTGGATCAACTGAGAGCTGTGTGGGCAATGCTAGTCGCCCA
>NW_009198053.1:0-2888 GCF_000690835.1 Fulmarus glacialis
GAGTATAATATAATATATAATATACTTATAATATACTGAAGAGTATTATCAGCAGACACTCTTAATTTTCACTAAAACAAGACTTATTAATTAGCACCTACTACTGATCTGATATTGATATTCTAGGCAATAAGGGAAGTTGCCAAAATAGCACAAAAAACTGTATTCATGTGATTTCAAGTGGTGCAAACTGGACCTATCACTAGTTCATCTGTGTGCTATATCCCTCCTGCCTGCCCAGCACCAGTATTTAGATTCTAAGTGCTTTCAAGGTACAGAGAAACTGCTCTAGTTTCACACTGCTACCAGCACAAAACAAGTTCCTTCTTTGTAGTCCATGCGACCACAGCATGCTTTGCACCCCATCACACCAAGAGAGAGAATGCCATTGCACAAGGCCATGCTGCTCGCATACGTTTTCCCTCCCTCCATCTCAGAAGAGAAAGGAGGAGGGTAAAAGGACAATGAAAAACACAAGAAGCCTTTTCTAAGAGGAAGAACTTAATAGACTAGGAAGTTCAATTGAAAAAGAGCTGACCATAGCAGGACATTACACAAGACTATAAAGTCACATTCAAAATGGGAAGGTGAGCAAGCAACACCACACTGTTCACAATTTTTCCCCGATACAAGGACACGGGAACCTTGAACGAAGCCGAAACAGGACATAAAGCAAGAGATCATTCTTCACACAGCCCACAGTTGAGGTGTGGGTGCTGCTTATTTCAAAGCAGGATTAGACAATTATATGGAATAAAAGTCTAGCAACAGTTATCAAAAGCAGATACCACTTGTAACTCAGGAAGCCTCGGATCACAAATGCTTAGAGTACTCTGGAGCAGTCTTACTACATGCTTACTTGTACTAATACTCTTTCTGGCAGTGTCCAGAAGTAGGTGCCAGGCAGACGAGAATAAAGGGCCATACGGACATTGATCCTTATGTTAATTAATTCACATTAATTAACCCAAAGCCACAACCAGAACACCTGATTTATGAAACACCTGATTTATTTGGTCAAATGACATCCTCCCTGAAAAATACAGGTATCCTCACACCTCATAAGATAATGAAGCTCTTAAGCTCAATCACCATAAAAGCAAATATTTGCTATGGTTTTGTATCCCCAGCTGAATTGTATCTACTCCAGAATTAGTTACAGCTGATATGAAGCTTACTTGCAGGCACAGAGAGAGAATGAATCATAGGAAAACAAGAGAGTACAGAATAATTTAGTGTTTTGTCTTAGTCATCACTTAAGTTTCATCATCAGGTAATACTGCAAGTTCCCACACATTGTGCTATACCTTGAGGAGAGGAATGGTAAGTGCAAATGCATCTATTCAAAGGCTTTTTTGATAGTACTACAATATACAGCAAACTTTTCTACTACTATTGTAGGAATGAGAGGAGCCAGCTAGGGAAACTGCTGGATGAAACATGTCACTATGTAAGATTTGCCTACCACTTTTACCCCACCACTCCCAAAACCTGTGTTTAACTTCTGAGATCTTAAGGTAATCTTAAGGCATTAATTTTTCTTCAAAATACCATAGATCGCTAAAGGAGTTTCTATTACTAAAAGTTCAAACCTTTCAACAGACACATTTTAGACTGCCTCAGAAAAGAAAATGTAGATAGTTCAAATTAATTATGTAATTCACAAGCCACAAGACATGCTATTCATTTACAAAGTAATACATCCTTTAGGAGGGGGGAGAAGTAATGTTTTACATTTTTAGATTTTAATGCTAAAGTAACATAACCCTCTTATAAATTAAGTTTCAAAATAAAAACCAAAAAGCATCAACATAACTCTAACAGTTGATAATGTATCCTTTATCACATGAAAGAGACAGGTACTTATGATCACCTGGATATTAGGCTCTGCCAAAGCCTTATTCAGTGGTCTTGAGTAAAGAAGCATTCTGATATTTTTAAACCAAAACCAGATTTATCTACATGCTGAATAAGACCTTTATAAACTCAAACCTGTGCAAGATTCCCCAATATGAGCACCAATCGAACACCCAATCCTGCCGTGCTTCCTGATCCTGGCGCAGTTTTCATTGCAGACAAAACTCTGATACTGAAACGAGTTTTTGTTCTCCAGTAAAAGAATGGAAATTTGAACATGGCAAATCAAAGCTTCGCTATTAAGACATTATTTTGGTTTTGCAGAACTGACATAAAGAACAAAAACTTTAAGCTTCCATTTCTGTCAAAACATGTTAATATTAAGACAGAGCTCCAAGAGACTCGGAAAACTGACACTTCGTAAAAGCAGCTATCATTTTTCACACAAGGGTAGATTAAATGAAGAACAGTAGGACTGTGCCAAACAAATTTATCTCTGCAGTGCTAATTTCAAATCCACTCGATGGGAAATGAATGCCAGATTTCACTCTCCCATTCACATTACACAGAAGCAGGTATATAACAAACCCAGAAATTACTGCCTTGCTTTAAAGCCATCTTTGGCTACTTAAAATTGTTTATCTTGAACATATGTTACATTAAATTGCATCAACCTCGGCCACAGCAAGTAAAATAAATCAATGTCAGTTAATCGTATACAATATTTTCTTTTAATTGTTCCCTTTTAGGGTTTGCATTTGCATTCACACATAGGGTAAAGGTTCCGCTGTCTCATTGAGGCTATTACATGTTTCCTCTGGGCTGAAAACCCTTCGCACCTGAGGTAGCAAAGTCAAGGAAGAGCAGTAGCCTGCATTTACCCTGCCAAAATTTAGCTTCAACACCAAGTGAGGTCTTTAAGTTCCCAACCTGAAGTGCAAAGCCACGGTGTGGAGTGAAATCCCCCTCCCCCGCCCCTCGACGGCGGCCGCCCCGCAGCCGGGCGGGAGGCGCTGCGGGCCGCCTGAGGT